>NC_088863.1:51885986-52005307 GCF_032884065.1 Artemia franciscana | reverse complement strand
CAAAGCGAAGTTCAACTGAAACCACAAAAATGCTTCGATATTCTTACCTTGACTGGTTTGTATTTGATTTTAACTTCATCAACTGAGTCGTGGCTTTCAATTTGATATTGAACTCTGACACCATCTATAAACGGCGAAGTTTTCAGCATCCCCATCGTTGGACGTCCTAAAAGAAAAAACAATAGCATTCTAGCTATGCTAAAAGATAATATAAAGATGCTAGAAATCATATAGGACCAAAAATCTTTAATTGAAGGATAGTGAGTTTGGAGGGGTACCAAGATATTTACTCCTAGAGGAGCAGAAGATTCTGAAAGATTTACGACATTTTTTCCATTTTCCCTGGGAGGTCCTTTGAGTCAAACGTTTCCATCTATGAAGACTGATCTTTTGCAACGATACTAAGATAGTGACCCAATTCACATTCAATTAAACCCACTCAAGCTTTTCAAACCATTGATTGCAAAATATCGAGATAAATTGTGTCCTTTAGTCCCCAGCTTAATAGGATGGCACAAATATCATCTGAATAACCAGCATTCGAAATTTCCGTATCTTAGGGTGATTCTCCGGCTGAAAGAATTTATCGCAAGATTGGGACAGGGAATTCGACAACAATTTAGCTGAGCGACTTAAACTTTGCATTTTTTGTCGAGGCATAGACTCCAACTCGATTTTTAAACCTGATTTCACTAATTTCCCTTGATAAAAAAAAAAAAAAATAACTGATCTTTTAAGGTGATTTAAGAAGGTCAAATGGAGAAACTAGGGTGTCCGTAGGTTTGTAAATATTATCGGATAAATTTGCTTTTGTGCATTCTAGAGGTTTGCTAATGAGGATTCTGCGGATGGTTCATCCGCGTACGATTGATGTTACTTGGGATTGGGAAAGGAATCAACCACAATTAAAAATGGCGCAGATTTTGCTTCAGATATTCATTTATTTTAAGGGTGAAAACACAAATTAGGGAAAAACACTCCTATTGGCTAATGGTTTGTTCTGGAGCCCGGGAGCTCACCTCAACCCTTAGGCTACTTAGGGTGTATTATATTTTCTAGTAATTTTATTACGCTACTGTAAAGGGTATAAAGAGCTTTTCACTAAATCATAACGCTGTTGAATTAGGTGAACGAAACCTCAAATAACAAACCAAAAATCCCAATTAGGGCCGAGGAATGCTCTTTAAAGTGCTTAACTGTACATCTTCCGCTGATTTTACATATGCTTTATATAGGCCACACAGAATTAACTTTAACAAGTTAGCAAGAGTTGAGTCCCATGATAAAGAAGAAATAAGAGAGAAAAAGAGTCTAAATTTTGGCAGATTTTTGTGTGGCAAAGCTCTTGGTTATTGAAATTATGAGTAAAAAAATGACAAAGTGAATAGTGAATATTTGATAAAGAAGATATTTTAATATAAATTAAAAAAGGTAATATCTCTATCAAGTAATTATGATATTATAGTCTGTCTTCACATACATTAGGCAGATCTAACATCTTTTTAGCATACATGCACAGTATAATTCAATCCAGTAACTAAGAGGGGATAAGGAACAATTGCAGAAACTTGTAAACACTTTCCAGGACATACACAGCTCAATTTCTGAAAGTGATTAAATAAAAAAAAACAAGTTTTTTTAAATGAAAGTAACGAGCGACATTAAAACTTAAAACGAACAGAAATTACTTCGTATATGAAAGAGGCTGCTTCCTCATCAACGCCCCGTTCTTTACGCTAAAGTATGACTCTTTCTCTCAATTCTTCTTTTTAAAACAATAAAAAACTTTAGCGTAAAGAGCGGGGCGTTGATTTCAGTTAAAAAAACTTGTTTTTTTTTATTTAATTTCTGAACGTTTTTGAATCAATGCATGTTTTGATTTTGGCTCTCCGCAGAGGAATAATTAAAACGAAATTTGTATATTTATTTTTGTTGGCTAAATGGCTTTCTCATAACTTTGATCGAATGATTTTGAGAAAAAAAGAGCGGGGGAGCAAGCCTAGTTAACCTCCGATTTTTTGGTTAATTAAAAAGGCAACTAGAACTTTTAATTTTTTACGAATCTTTTTATTAGTAAAAGACTTACGTAACTTATAAATTAGCTTACGTAAAGAACTTTGGTATTCTCATGTTTTTATTGCATATATGAGCGGGTTCGCCCCCTCGTCAGTACCTTGCTCTTTACACTAAAGCTTAAATTTTGTCCCAATTCATTAAGAATGACCCCTGAATCACAAAAGCCGTAGAATAAATAGTTGAAATTACTAAAAATACTTTAGCGTAAAGAGCGAGGTATTAGAAGGAGGTGAGCCCCTCATATGGGTAATAATTTCTGTTTGTTTTAAGTTTTAATGCTGTTCCTTACTTCCAGCTGAAAAAATTTTTCATATTTATTTTTTAATTGTTTTTTTTTTTAAATAATGCTAGTAAATCCTGCTCTCCCTTCATGGAAATTTTCTTCTCCCATGAAAAATTCTCGATGGAAAGTTCCCCCAGCATATCCCCCTCTTCTCAACCCCTCCCCCAACCAAAAAAAATCCTCCTGAAAACGCCTGTACACTTCCCAATAACCATTACTATATGTAAGCACTGGTCAAATTTTGTAACTTGTTGCCCCTCCCACGGGGACTGTGGGGGAATAAGTCGTCCCCAAAGACATAGTTATAATGTTTTTCGACTACGCTGAATAAAATGGCTATCTTAGAATTTTGATCCATTGACTTTGGGAAAATAATTAGCGTGGCAGGGGGCCTAGGTGCCCTCCAATTTTTTTGGTCACTTAAAAAGGGCACTAGAACTTCTCATTTCCGTTAGAATGAGCCCTCTTGCATCATTCTCCGACAACTGGGTCGATACGATCACCCCTGAAAAAAAAAAAAAAAAAAAAAAACAAATAAACACGCATCCGTGATCTGCCTTCTGGCAAAAAATGCAAAATTCTACATTTTTGTAGATAGGAGCTTGACTAGGAACTTCTACAGTAGGGTTCTCTAATACGCTGAATCTGATGGTGTGATTTTCGTTAAGATTCTATGACTTTTAGGGGGTGTTTCCCCCTATTTTCTAAAATAACGCAAATTTTCTCAGGCTCGTAACTTTTGATGGGTAAGGCTAAACTTGATGAAACTTATATATTTAAAATCAGCATTAAAATGCGATCCTTTTGATGTAGCTATTGGTATCAAAATTCCATTTTTTTAGAGTTTTGGTTACTATTGAGCCGGGTCGCTCCTTACTACAGTTCGTTACCACGAACTGTTTGAAACTCAACAGCTATCTGAGTTAGCGAAAAGCTACTCTTCCATTGTATAGTTTTTTTTTTCTAATTTACACGTGTGTCTTTCAAAGGAGGGGGGACGAAGTAAAGTACAAAAAAGGCAAGTAACTAAAAAAAAAAAAATAAAAACTGCTGGGGGAAAATTGTCAGAAAACCTTGATTAAGGGCAGGATCGAAGAATCCTTCTCATTGCATTCGTGTCTGGAAGAACATACTTTATTATTCTTTTTTGCAATCTGAACAGGCGACCAAAGGTGTATGAGGTAGGGCTGGACAATCTATTTCAATCTAGATTCATCAAAAAGGAAAAACCTTTAAAATCAGAAAGTTGAACCACGTCAGCCATCTGGGTTACCTAGTAAGAAAAAGACTTATACTGAGTCAAGGTTTTCAAACTGCCAGGACAGTAGCTGATGAACAACATTAAAAAAAATAGATATTTTTTTCGGAACTCTTCCACATTTGATTCAAATCTTTGAAACGACGGAGATTATTTTTTTTTCGTAATTAATAAGCCTAGTAACAATATCATCCATCTCAAAATAAAAAAAAAGAGAAGAAACCCATCAACATCTCAGAATTGTTTCCGTAATGCCCTTAATTTTTTGGATAAATCTTAAGTTTTGTTCGTATTTTTCCACCCTCTCTCTCCCCTATGTGCTTCCATATTATATTTTACTATTATAACTTTAGTTGTGTAACTTACCTATATTTATTATTCTGATCTAATAGCAAACCATCTTGCCCATACAAATCCACATACGTATAAGTAAACATAACTTCAGTCATTATATTAATATGTGCAACAGTAGAGTGGGACAAGCGTTAAGTAAACATATAAAACTAAAACCTCTCAATCTGGAACATCTTTTGTGGAAAGTCACTCAAGAGCCACTTATTTGTAGACAAAAACTTTTCCTCGTGAGGATTGAACTTGATATGTTAAACTAGGAGATAGTTTTATAAGGAATGATGTGAATCACAACCACCAAGTATTTGTTGTTTTCAGATCCTGGAGCTCATTAATTTGAATTTAATCATATCCTACCTCACGTTCAACGGCACTGCAATAGCTTGTTGAATAAGCGCAATTATTGTGTCCTATTGAACGCAGATTGAATATCAAATGAATTCATTAAAAAAAAAATTATCAAAATAATCTTTCAGCAACAAAGAACTTTAGAAACTAAGCAAAAATAGCGATAGCTTATACCCATAGATAAATACGCAAAGAATTGTCTATCAAACAGTTCGTGGTAACGAACTATAGTAAGGAGCGACCCGGCTCAATAGTAAACGAAACTCTAACAAACAGAATTTTGTTACTAAAAGATACATCAAAAGAATCGGATTTTTATGCTAATTAAATAAAAAAAACAAGTTTTTTTAACTGAAAGTAAGGAGCGACATTAAAACTTAAAACGCACAGAAATTACTTCGTATATGAAAGAGGCTGCTTCCTCATCAACGCCCCGCTCTTTACGCTAAAGTTTGACTCTTTCTTTCAATTCTTCTTTTTAAAACAGTAAAAAACTTTAGCGTAAAGAGCGGGGCGTTGATGAGGAAGCAGCCTCTTTCATATACGAAGTAATTTCTGTGCGTTTTAAGTTTTAATGTCGCTCCTTACTTTCAGTTAAAAAAACTTGTTTTTTTTATTTAATTTCTGAACGTTTTTGAATCAATGCATGTTTTGATTTTGGCTCTCCGCAGAGGAATAATCAAAACGAAATTTACATATTTTTTTTTTGGCTTAATGGCTTTCTCATAATTTTGATCGAATGATTTTGAGAAAAAAAGAGCGGGGGAAGAAACCTAGTTGCCCCCCGATTTTTCGGTTAATTAAAAAGGCAACTAGAACTTTTAATTTTTTACGAATCTTTTTATTGGTAAAAGATTTACGTAACTTATAAATTAGCTTACGTAAAGAACTTTTGTATTCTCATGTTTTTATTACATATATGAGGGGATTCGCCCCATCGTCAGTACCTCGCTCTTTACACTAAAGCTTAAATTTTATCCCAATTCATTAAGAATGACCCCCTGAATCACAAAAGCCGTAGAACAAGTAGTTGAAATTACTGAAAATACTTAATACCTCGCTCTATACTTGCGTAAAGAGCGAGGTATTAGAAGGAGGTGAGCCCCTCATATGGGTAATAATTTCTGTTTGTTTTAAGTTTTATTGCTGTTCCTTACTTCCAGCTGAAAAAAGCTTTTTCACTTTTATTTTTTAATTGTTTTTCCTGAGGGAGGTGAGCCCCTCATATGGGTAATAATTTCTGTTTGTTTTAAGTTTTATTGCTGTTCCTTACTTCCAACTGAAAAAGCTTTTTCACTTTTATTTTTTAATTGTTTTTTTTTTTTTTAAATAATGCTAGTAGCCTATATCCTGCTCTCCCTTCATGGAAGTTTTCTTCTCCCATTACAAATTCTCTAAGGAAAGTTCCCCCAGCATATCCCCCTCTTCTCAACCCCTCCCCCAAACCAAAAAAATCCTCCTGAAAACGCCTGTATACTTCCCAATAACCATTACTATATGTAAGCACAGGTCAAAGTTTGTAACTTGTTGCCCCTCCCACGGGGACTGTGGGGGAATAAGTCGTCCCCAAAGACATAGTTATAAGGTTTTTCGACTACGCTGAATAAAATGGCTATCTAAGAATTTTGATCCGTTGACTTTGGGAAAATAATTAGCGTGGGAGGGGGCCTAGTTGCCCTCCAATTTTTTTGGTCACTTAAAAAGGGCACTAGAACTTTTCATTTCCGTTAGAATGAGCCCTCTTGCAACATTCTAGGACAACTGGGTCGATACGATCACCCCTGGAAAAAAAAAAAAAAAAAAAAAAAAAAAAAAAAAAAAAAAAAAAAAAAAAAAAAAAACAAATAAACACGCATCCGTGATCTGCCTTCTGGCAAAAAATGCAAAATTCCACATTTTTGTAGATAGGAGCTTGAAACTTCTACAGTAGTGTTCTCTGATACGCTGAATCTGATGGTGTGATTTTCGTTAAGATTCTATGACTTTTAGGGGGCGTTTCCCCCTATTTTCTAAAAATAACGCAAATTTTCTCAGGCTCGTAACTTTTGATGGGTAAGACTAAACTTGATGAAACTTATATATTTAAAACCAGCATTAAAATGCGATTCTTTTGATGTAGCTATTGGTATCAAAATTCCATTTTTTAGAGTTTTGGTTACTATTGAGCCGGGTCGCTCCTTACTACAGTTCGTTACCACGAACTGTTTGATTTTAAACATATAAGTTTCATCAAATTTAGTCTTTGTCATCAAAAGTTACGAGCCTGAGAAAATTTGCCTTATTTTGGACAATAGGGGGAAACACCTCCTAAAAGTCATAGAATCTTAACGAAAATCACACCATCGCATTCAGCGTATCAAAGAAACCTGTTGTAAAAGTTTCAAGCTCCTATCTATAAAAATGTGGAGCTTCGCATTTTTTGCCAGAAATCACGGGTGCGTGTTTATTTGTTGTTTTTTTTCCCGGGGATCATCGTATCAACCTAGTGGTCCTAGAGTGTTGCAAGACGGCTCATTCTAACGGAAATGAAAAGTTCTAGTGCCCTTTTTAAGTGACCAAAAAAATTGAAGGGCACCTAGGCCCCCTCGCACGCTCATTTTTTCCCAAAGTCAAGCGATCGAAATTTTGAGATAGCCATTTTGTTCAGCATAGTCGAAAATCATAATGACTATGTCTTTGGGGATGACTTACTCCCCCACAGTCCCCAGGGGAGGGGCTATTAGTTACAAACTTTGACCAGTGTTTACATACAGTAATGGTTATTGGGAAGTGTACAGGAAGTGTTCAGGGTTTTTTGGTTGGGGGGGGGGGGGTTGAGGGGAAGGGGTTATGTGGGAGGATCTTTCCTTGGAGGAATAGGTCATGGGGGAAGAGAAATTCAATGAAATGGGCGCAGGATTCTCTAGCATTACTACAAAAAAAAAACAATGAAAAAACAAACATGAAAAAGTTTTTTCAATTGAAAGTAAGGAGTAGCATTAAAACTTAAAACGAACAGAGATTATTGCGCATATAAGGGGCTCTTCTCCTCCTAAATACCTCGCTCTTTATGCTAAAGTAATATTAGTAATTTCAACTATTTATTCTACGGCCTTTCTGATTCACGGGTCATTCTTAAGGAATTGGGACAAAACTTAGGCTTTAGTGTAAAGAGCGAGGTATTAACGAGGGGAAAAACCCCCTCATATACATAATAAAAATGTAAGAATATAGAAGTTTGTTAGGTAAGTTAATTCTTGAGTTACGTATATTTTTTACTAATAAAAACGGTCGTTAAAAATTAAAAGCTCTAGTTGCATTTTTAAGTAACCGAAAAATTGGAGGGCAACTAGGCCTCCTTCCCCACCCCTTATTTCTCAAAATCGTCTGATCAAAACTAAGAGAAAGCCATTTAGCCAAAAAAAGAATTAATATGCAAATTTAATTTTAATAATTTATGTGCGGAGAGCCAAAATCAAACATGCATTAATTCAAAAACGTTCAGAAATTAAATAAAAGAACTAGTTTTTTTAATTGAAAGTAAGGAGCGACATTAAAACTTAAAACGAACAGAAATTACTCCGTGTATGAAAGGGGCTCTTCCCTTCTCAACGCCCCGCTCTTTACGCTAAAGTTTTTTACTGTTTAATAAAATAGAATTGAGAGAAAGATCTGTAAAAGAATGAATTACAACTTATCGAGCTGTGAAGGAAAATGAGCCATTAATTGATTGCAACAGGTCTCAATAAGTTCTTTTGAAAGCGGTTACGATTGTTTATTGAATGCCGAAAATTACTAAAAATCAATTATAATAGGCTTCTTAAATGCAGGGATGATGTAGTACTACTACTACTAATAACTCACTGCAGATCCAAGCCACCTGAGGCCAACACAGCTACGCACACTCCTCCTCAATCCCAATCTATTTAAAGCCTCCCTTTTTACATCCCCCCAAGAAGTTCCCATTTCTATTAAATCTTTCCTTACGACATCATTCCACCCTCCTTCAGGGACGAAACCTGCTTTTCGTTTGGAGCTAAATTGTTGACCGACAAGGACTATCTTTAGTAAAAATAAATTTTCATGGATTCCGTGTAAACAATTTTAAGTTTTTATTTTTGCACAACCGATGTTTTGTAGCAGATCTAGACCTCAATACCTCTCCCCCCTTCCGTAAAAATTATTACCTACCTATAGTACATTTTGAAAATGATATTCCTCATTGATCAAGATTAATTACTTAAATGATGGAATTGGATTGCACAATATACAGCATTTATGTGTTTTGTTCGCCTTTTTTGTGCATAGCTTTGCCTTCTATTCAGACTTCACTACTTCTGTTTATCTTTCTTCTCCTCCCATTGTGTAACGGGTAAACTAGTAATATACTATCGTATACTATACTTTTGTAATGCTACTATATTTGGTATTTCACACGGTGCGTGGGTGTTTGATAGTTTTTGTGTTTTTTTTTGTTTTTTGTTTTTTTACAACTAACAAAATATTCAACTGGACCGACAAAAAAATCAGGGAAGATGAAGCCGTCTGTCTTCCCCTGTTAAAACCCTTGCTTGTTGTCACCGCAAAATAAACTATATATTTTTCTTTTAGTAACTCAAAGAAGAGACCTTACCAGTAACCTCAATATCCGCTTTGGTTTCTCCAATACTGTTCATAGCAATGCAGCTGTAATTTCCGAAATCCGAAGATTTGACAGACTTAATTGAGAGAACATGTTTGGACCCATTCTTCATAACCTTTATTCTTTCTGCGTCAATAGCTACTGGCTCATTGTTCTTTATCCATGTCACCTAAAAGAAAAAAGAGGATCTTAAATACTTGATCGGTTATTTTATATATTGGAAACAAGCTATTAGAAAGGGGCAAATACAATAAATGCCTTAAAATAGGATAGTAAACAAAACACAGAGGAAAAATCTTCAATCAAAATAGTTGGTACCATCTTTGTTTAGCTAAAATTGACGTTTGAGGAACGCAGAATTAAAAAAGTATTGTCAAGCTTCTGGTTCTTATGAATATTAAATAAAAAAAGAAAACAAGTTTTTTGAACTGAAAGTAAGGAACGACATTAAAACTTAAAACGAACAGAAATTACTCCGTGTATGACAGGGGCTATTCCCTCCTCAACGCCCCGCTCTTTACGCTAAAGTTTGACTCTTTCTCTCAATTCTACTTTATAAAACAGTAAATAACTTTAGCGTAAAGAGCGGGACGTTGTGGAAGGAACAGATCCTTTCATACACGGAGTAATTTCTGTTCGTTTTAAGTTTTAACGTCGCTCCTTACTTTCAATTAAAAAAAATTGTTTTTTTTATTTAATTTCTGAATGTTTTTGAATTAATGCATGTTCGATTTTGGCTCTCCGCAAATGGATATTTATAACGAAATTTGAGTATAATTTTTTTTTTTTTTTGCTAAATGGCTTTCTCTTAGGTTTGATCAAACGATTTTGAGAAAAAGGGTGGGGGAGGAGGCCTAGTTGCCCTCCAATTTTTCGGTTACTTAAAAAGGCAACTAGAATTTTTAATTTCTAATGAACGTTTTTATTGGTAAAAAATATATGTAACTTACAAATTATCTTACGTAACGAACTTCTATATTCATATATTTTTATTCTGTATATGAGGGGGTTTACCCTTCGTTAATGCCTCACTCTTTAGACTAAAGCTTTAATTTTACCCCAATTCTTTAAGATTGACCATTGAATCACAAAGGCTGTAAAATAAATAGTTGAAATTACTAAAAACACTTTAGCGTAAAGAGCGAGGTACTTAGGAAGAATTGAGCCCCCCATATGCGTAATAATCTCTGTTCGTTTTAAGTTTTGATACTGGTCCTTACTTTCAGAGGAAAAAACTTTTTCATGTTTATTTTTTCATTGTTCTGTTTTTTAAATAATGTTAGAAAATCCTGCGCCCACTTCATGGAATTCTTCTTCCATAACAAATTCCTCCAAGGGAAAATCCTCTCAGGTAGCCCCCTTCCTTCAACCCCCCCCCCAAAACAAGAAATACCCTGAAAAGGTCTGTACACTTCCCAATAACCATTACTGTATGTAAACACTGGTCAAAGTTTGTAACTTGTAGCCCCTCCCCCGGGACTGTGGGGGAGTAAGTCAGCCCCAAAGACATAGTTATTATGTTTTTCAACTATGCTGAACAAAATGGTCATCTAAAAATTTTGATCCGTTGACTTTGGGAAAAAATTAGCGTGGGAGAGGGCCTAGGTGCCCTCCAATTTTTTTGGTCACTTAAAAAGGGCACTTAAACCTTTAATTTCCGTTAGAATGAGCCCTCTCGTGACATTCTAGGACCACTTGGTCGATACGATCACCCCTGGGAAAAAAAACAACAAAAAACAAACAAATAAACACGCACCCGTGACCGGTCTTCTGGCAAAAAATACGAAGTTCCACATTTTTGTAGATAGGAGCTTGAAACTTTTACAATAAGGTTCTCTGATGGTGTGACCTATATTAAGATTATATGACTTTGAGGGGGTGTTTTCCCCTATTTTCCAAAACAAGACAGGCTCGTTCCTGCCTTGGAACGAATTGGAAAATTTTCCAAATTTTCTCAGGCTCGTAACTTTTGATGAGTAAGACCAAATTTGATGAAACTTATATATTTAAAATTAGCATAAAAATTCAATTCTTTTGATGTATCTATTAGTATCAAAATTCCGTTTTTTAGAGTTTCGTTTACTACTGAGCCGGGTCGCTCCTTACTACAGTTCGTTACCACGAACTGTTTGATAAAAGAAACATTTTAACGACAAATAATACGGTTCCAGTATTTGTTTTGTGTCCCGAGATAATTAATGTCGTATCCAAAATCTCCACACGTAGAAGTTCATACATGACTGACGGACTGTTCAGGCCAATTTTATCATGTCGATAAAAGAATGATTGGTGATGCCTATGCCTATTTGTGGGAGATTTTCTACCAAGGAACATTTTACAGGAGGAGAGAAGCCTCCAGGGGCAATTTTACACGGAAGAGGGGGGATTTCTTGATGTGGTTGAACAACGGTCAGAAGTTAAGCCAACAACAAGAGCTAAGAGCTCATATGGCACTTGTGACGAGGTCGGAAGAGCCAAGAGCTCATATGGCATGAGCTCTAGCAAAATTTTAAGAATCAATAGATTGCTTTAAAGGGAAAATCAGAGGCTTAATGCCGGTCAGGATTAAAAATAAGAGCTCTGAGTCACGAGGTCCTTCTAAATATCAAATTTCATTAAGATCCGGTCATCGGTTCTTAAGTTAAAAATGCCACAAATTTTCTAATTTTTCCAAATTAACAACCCGCAGCTCCCCCAAAGAGAACGGATCCGTTCCAATTATGTCAATCATGTATCTATAGCTTGTGCTTATTCTTCCCATCAAGTTTCATCCCGATCTCGCCACTCTAAGCGTTTTCCAAGAATTCCGGTTTCCAAGATTTCCGGTTTCCCCACTCCAACTCCCCCCAGTGTCACTGGATCTCGTCAGGATATTACATAAAAAAAAACTAGTTTTTTTACTGAAAGTAAGGAGCGACATTAAAACTTAAAACGAACAGAAATTACTCCGTATATGAAATGGGTTGTCCCCTCCGCAATCCCTCGCTCTCTACGCTAAAGCTTTTAATTGTATTAAAAAGCAGAATTGTGACAAAGAGTCAAACTTTAGCGTAAAGAGCGAGGGATTGCGGAGGGGACAACCCATTTCATATACGGAGTAATTTCTGTTCGTTTTAAGTTTTAATGTCGCTCCTTACTTTCAGTTAAAAAAACTAATTTTTTTTTATGTAATTTCTGAACGTTTTTGAATTAATGCATGTTTGATTTTGGTTCTCCACACATAAATTATTAAAATGAAATTTGAATATTAATTCCTTTTTTGGCTAAATGGCTTTCTCTTAGTTTTGATCAGACGATTTTGAGAAATAAGGGATGGGAAAGGAGGCCTAGTTGCCATGCAATTTTTCGGTTACATAAAAAGGCAACTATAAATTTTTATTTTTAACGAATTTTTCTATTAGTAAAAAATATACGTAACTTAAGAATTATATTACGTAACAAACTTTTATATTCTTTAATTTTTATTTTGTATATGAGAGGGTTTTTACCCTCGTTAATACCTCGTTCTTTACACTAAATCGTAAGTTTTGTCCCAATTCTTTAAGAATGACCCCTGAATCAGAAAAGCCGTAGAATAAATAGTTGAAATTACTAAAAATACTATAGCATAAAGAGCGAGGTATTTATCTCCTCCTAAATACCTCGCTCTTTATGCTAAAGTATTTTTAGAACCCCTCATATGCGTAATAATCTCATTTCGTTTTAAGTTTTAATGCTACTCTTTACTTTCAATTGAAAAAAAACTTTTCCATGTTTGTTTTTCTTTGTTTTTCTATAGTAATTTTAGAAAATCCTGCGCCCTTTTCATTGAATTTCTGTTCCTCCATGACATATTTCTCCATGGAAAGATCCTCCCACATAGCCCCCTCCCCTCAACCCCACCCCCAAAACCAAAAAAAAATCCCCTGAAACCGACTGTACACTTCCCAATAACCATTATTATATGTAAACACTGGTCGAAGTTTGTAACTTGCAGCCCCTCCCCCAGGGACTTTGGGGGAGTAAGTCATTCCCAAAGACATAGTTATTATGGTTTTTGACTATGCGGAACAAAATGGCTATCTCAAAATTTTGATCTGTTGACTTTGGAGAAAAAATGAGCGTGGGAGGGGGCCTAGGTGCCCTCCAATTTTTTTGGTCACTTAAAAAGGGCACTAGAATTTTCCATTTCCGTTAGAATGAGCCCTCTTGCGACATTCTAGGACCACTTGGTCGATACGATGACCCCTGGGGTAAAGAAAAAAAAACAAACAAACAAATAAACACGCACCCGTGATTTGTCTTCTGGCAAAAAATACGAAATTCCACATTTTTGTAGATAGGAGCTTGAAAATTTTACTACAGGGTTCTCTGATACGCCGAATTAAGATTCTGTGACTTTTGGGGGTGTTTCCCCCTATTTTCTAAAATAAGGCAAATTTTCTCAGGCTCGTAACTTTTGATGACAAAAACTAAATTTGATGAAACTTACATATTTAAAATCAGCATGAAAATCTGATTCTTTTAATGTATATTTTAGCATCAAAATTCCGTTTTTTAGAGTTTCGTTTACTGTTGAGCCGGGTCGCTCCTTACTACAGTTCGTTACCACGAACTGTTTGAAAAGAAAATAATTCGGTATTTTGGGGTTTCTGACATTATTACTCCTTTGCGGAAGTTAGGCTCAAAATTGGAAAAGGATTATATTTTTTCTCTGGGCCCCTTCCACCTCTTAGTTCGTTTATTTTCCCGTTAGTTTTCACCTGTTTTCGCTTTATAGTTGTGTTATCTCTTAGTAGTTCTTTCGTTAGTTGAGTTATGGTTGTGGTATATATGTTTTATCGCTCGTATAGTTGTGTTATTTTCAAATTATACTCCATAATAGAGAGGCTCCGAACACCCAGCATTGTATATTAAGCTCTGAATTTGACGTTTTTTTCTAACGTGGCCAGATTTGTCCTGCGCCCTGCGCCCTTTTTATTGAATTTTTCTTCCCCCATGACATATTTCTCCAAGGAAAGATCCTCCCACATAGCCCCCTCCCCTCAACCCTACCCCCAAAACCAAAAAAATCCCCCTGAAAACGTCTGTACACTTCCCAATAACCATTATTATATGTAAACACTGGTCGAAGTTTGTAACTTGCAGCCCCTCCCCCAGGCACTGTGGGGGAGTAAGCCATCCCCAAAGACATAGTTATTATGGTTTTCGACTATGTTGAACAAAATGGCTATCTCAAAATTTTGATCCGTTGACTTTGGGAAAAAAATGAGCGTGGGAGGGGGCCTAGATGACCTCCAATTTTTTTGGTCACTTAAAAAGGGCACTAGAACTTATCATTTCCGTTAGAATGAGCCCTCTTGCGACATTCTAGGACCACTTGGTCGATACGATGACCCCTGGGGAAAAAAAACAAAAAACAAAAAAACAAACAAATAAACACGCACCCGTGATTTGTCTTCTGGCAAAAAATACAAAATTCCACATTTTTGTAGATAGGAGCTTGAAACTTCTACAGTAGGGTTCTCTGATACGTTGAATCTGATGATGTCATTTTCGTTAAGATCCTACGACTTTTAGGGGGTGTTTCCTCCTATTTTCCTAAATAAGGCAAATTTTCTCAGGCTCGTAACTTTTGATGGGTAACATTAAACTTGATGAAACTTATATATTTAAAATCAGCATTAAAATGCGATTCTTTTGATGTAGCTATCGATATCAAAATTCAATTTTTTAGAGTTTTGGTTACTATTGAGCCGGATCGCTCCTTACTACAGTTCGTTACCACAAACTGTTTGATAAAATTAGAGTTATAAAGCACAAGATCAAACATCAAATTTCATTACGATCTGATCACCCGTTGGTAAGTTGCAAATACCTCATTTATTCCAATTTTTCCGAATTACTTCCCCCCCCCCCCTCAACTCCACCAAAGAGAGCGGATACGGTCCGGTTATGTCAGTCACTTATCTTGGACTTTTGCTTATTCTTCCCATCAAGTTTCATCCTGATCTCACCGCTTTAAGCGTTTTCCAAGATTTCCGCCCCCCCCCCCAAATGGCACTGGATCCGGTCAGGATTTAAGATAAGAGATCTGAGTTACGAGGTTCTTCTAAATATGAAATTTCATAAAGATCCGATCATTTCTTCGAAAGTTGAAAATACCTCATTTTTTTAATGTTTTAGAATTAGCCCGTTCCCCCCAACTCCCCCAAAGAGAGCAGATCCGTTCCGGTTATTTCGATCACGTATCTAGGACTTGTGCTTATTTTTCCCACCAAGTTCCATTCCGATCCCTCCATTCTAAGCGTTTTCCAAAATTCTAGGTTCCCCCCAACTCCCCCCAATGTCACCAGATCCAGCCGGGATTTAAAATAAGAGCTCTGAGACACAACTTCCTTCCAAACATCAAATTTCATTAAGATCTGATTACTCCTTCGTAAGTTAAAAATACCTCATTTTTTCTAATTTTTCAGAATTAACCCTCCCCCCAACTCCCCCAAAGAGAGCGGAACCGTTCTTGCTATGCCAATCACGTATCTAGGACTTGTGAGTATTTTTCCCACCAAGTTTCATCCCGGTCCCCGGCTCTAAGCGTTTTGCAAGATTTTAGGCTCCCCCCAACTCCCCCCAATGTCACCGGATAATTTCAGGATTTAAAATAAGAGCTCTGAGACACGATATCCTTCGAAACATCAAATTTCAATCAGATCCGATCACTTTTTCATAAGTTAAAGTTCTAATTTTTCAGAATTAACCCTCCCCCCCCCCAACTCCCCCAAAGAGAGCGGATCCGTTCCGGTTATGTCAATCACGTATCTGGGACTTGTGCTTATTTTTCCCACCAAGTTTCATCCCGATCCCTCCACTCTAAGCGTTTTCCAAGATTTTAGGTTTCCCCACCCAAACTCCCCCCAATGTCACCTGATCCGGTCAGGATTTAAAATAAGAGCTCTGAGACACGATATCCTTCCCAACATCAAATTTCATTAAGATACGATCACCCGTTCGTAAGTTAAAAGTACCTCCTTTTTTCTAATTTTTCCGATTTAACCGTCCCCCCACTCCCCCCCAGATGGTCGACTTGGAGAAACGACAATTTCTACTTTAATCTGGTTTGGTTCCTGATACGCCTGCCAAATTTCATCATCCTAGCTTACTTGGAAGTGACTAAAGTAGCAAAACCGGGACAGTCAGAACGACAGAATTTGCGATCGCTATATGTCACTTGGTTAATACCAAGTGCTATTAAAATAAATAAATAACCGAAAGTAAGGAGCAGCCTTCAAACTTAAAATGAATAGAAGTTGTTCTGTATATGAGGGGGATACCACTTCCTCTAACCTCGGGTTTACGCAAACGTTAGATTTTCGTCACAATTCTTTAAGAAAGACCAATCAAGCACAAAGGCCATCGATTTTGAATAAGAAGTATTCAAAAGAACCTTAAGACTTTTGCATAAAGAGCGAAGGTTGAGGAAGGGCAGCCCACCTAAAGCATGGAATAATTTCGATTTGTTTCATTTTTAATTTTACTCCTTACTTTCAGTTAAAAAACAAAAAACATCTTAAGTGTCTTATTTGCACAAAAAAGGATACTAAAAGTTATGCTAATAAATATGAAAAAAAGCAGGGATATGGACCCTTAAATATAATCTTAATTAGAGAATTTATATATAGTAACAAAGAACAAAAATTTTTCTAAACAATACATTTTTAAACATACCGTTTCCCCCCTGATTTTGGGATTGTTGGACAGATAAATAGTTCATTTTTTTGCCATTTTACAGCGTAATCCAACTAAATACTAACCTGTTATGAATTTTGTTAATAACAAGAAAACAAACTACTTTATTGTAAAACAAAGAAGCATGGATAAATTCATATTAAAGACAAAACATAAAACCAACAGTCAATTAAAAATATGTGAGCTATTCTGCTTTTATATATTTTAAAAGCCAATTTCTAATTTACCCTTTTTTGTTTGCACTGTTCAATTGTTAAAGTTGTCGCAAATGTGTTTTGTATTAATTTTAACATATTCCCTTTTTGAAAGTTTTGTCTTATTATAAGATTAAATAAAAAAAAAACAAGTTTTTTAAATGAAAGCAAGGAGCGACATTAAAACTTAAAACGAACAGAAATTATTCCGTATATGAAAGGGGCTTTTCCTTCTCAACGCCCCGCTCTTTACACTAAAGCTTGACTCTTTCTCTTAACTCTACATTTTAAAACAGTAAAAAACTTTAGCGTAAAGAGCGGGGCGTTGTGAAGGAAAAGCCCCTTTCATATACGGAGTAATTTCTATTCGTTTTAAGTTTTAATGTCGCTCCTTACTTTCATTTAAAAAACTTGTTTTTTATATTTAATTTCTGAACGTTTTTGAATCAATGCATGTTTTGATTTTGGCTCTCCGCAGAGGAATAATTAAAACGAAATTTGTATATTTATTTTTTTTTGGCTAAATGGCTTTCTCATAATTTTGATCAAATGGTTTTGAGAAAAAAAGAGCGGGGGAGGAAGCCTAGTTGCCCTCCGATTTTCGGTTAATTAAAAAGGCAACTAGAACTTTTAATTTTCTATGAATCTTTTTATAAGTAAAAGATATACGTAACTTATAAATTAGCTTGCGTAAAGAACTTTTGTATTCTTATGTTTTTATTACATATATGAGGGGGTTCGCCCCCTCTTCAGTACCTCGCTCTTTACACTAAAGCTTAAATTTTGTCCCAATTCATTAAGAATGACCCCTGAATCACAAAAGCCGCAGAATAAATAGTTGAAATTACTAAAAATACTTTGGCGTAAAGAGCGAGGTATTAGGAGGAGGTGAGCCCCTAATATGGATAATAATTTCTGTTCATTTTAAGTTTTAATGCTGCTGCTTACTTCCAGCTGAAAAAAAAACATTTTCATTGTTTTTTTTAGCAGTAATGCTAGTAAATCCTGCGCTCCCTTCATGGAAATTTTCTTCCCCCATGACAAATTCCTCGATGGAAAGTTCCCCCAGCATATTCCCCTCTTCTCAACCCCTGCCTCCAACCAAAAAATCCTCCTGAAAACGCCTGTACACTTCCCAATAACCATTACTATATGTAAGCACTGGTCAAAGTTTTGAACTTGTAACCCCTCCCACGGGGACTGTGGGGGAGTAAGTCGTCCCCAAAGACATAGTTATAAGGTTTTTCGACTACGCTGAATAAAATGGCAGTCTCAAAATTTGGTCCGTTGACTTTGGAAAAATAATTAGCGTGGGAGGGGGCCTAGATACCCTCCAATTTTTTTCGTCACTTAAAAGGGGCACTAAAACTTTTCATTTCCGTTAGAATGAGCCCTCTTGCAACATTCTAGGACAACTGGGTCGATACGATCACCCCTGGGGAAAAAAAACAAACAAACAAATAAACACGCATCCGTGATCTGCCTTCTGGCAAAAAATATGAAATTCCACATTTTTGTAGATAAGAGCTTGAAACTTCTACAGTAGGATTCTCTGATACGCTGAATCTGATGGTGTGATTTTCGTTAAGATTCTATGACTTTTAGGGGGTGTTTCCCCCTATTTTCTAAAATAACGCAAATTTTCTCAGGCTCGTAACTTTTGATGGGTAAGACTAAACTTGATGAAACTTATATATTTAAAATCAGCATTAAAATGCGATTCTTTTGATGTAGCTATTGGTATCAAAATTCCATTTTTTAGACTTTTGGTTACTATTGAGCCGGGTCGCTCCTTCCTACAGTTCGTTACCACGAACTGTTTGATTGTTATTCGTCAAACCCGCAAGGACTGGAGTTTCGGCAAAAGTGTGAAAATTTTTTCTTTTAATCAGTTACAGGAAACATTGAAGCAAAAAGACTTACATTTTCTCTTTTCTTTCAAAGTTAGATCCATTGGGAATTTTTCAAGCAATTCCAAACATTGTCAGCACCAGATTCCTCCTTCCTCCAAAATAATGGAAAACCTAGCTCAGAAGAAAACGAAACAAAAGAAGAAAAATCGGCAACGAAACATGTGCCTTTTTCTATCAATGCTAGGTAACTTAACCACGAGGGGTCTCTGAGTCTTGAAACCAGTAATCTGGTTTCAATCAGAGGACTGTTACTTAAGAAAAGTGATTGCAAGGATCTCAGAGTTACTACCCAAAACTTTTATATGGGGTGAAGCAGCATGGTACAGCGCGGTTCTACCATGCCTTCTCAAATCCACAACAAATTTCCATAAGTGGGTTTTCTTGATTTTAGATTTTCACCAATGTAGATGCCAATTTTGCAGATAGGCTACGTGGATTTCCCAGGGGAATTCAATTGAACCCAATTTCTGTATTGGCGGATTGGAGAGAAATTTATATTTTCTTCGGGGTGGGGCTGAGTCTTCCTCTGCGTGCGACCTTGAGCTTTAGTGTTTGTTGATATAATGAATTAAAGGTATCTTTCTCGATTTATTAATGCATATTGATTTAATAGCAACTGTGTAGTTACTCTACAAATCAAGAAAGACTTGTAACCAGTAAAATACGAAAACCAAGATATCAAGGTGAACTGCAGTTGAGAACGTCAAATTAAATGATCATTAGTGCGTAATAGGTACAACCCTAAATTGCCCAAGAAATAGCATCCATCAAATAATCTGTGAATATATTATTGTACACTCAATAATACAATTATAATAACACCTTTAATTAGAGTGGAAATACGAGTTTTATAAACATGCATACCAGACCAGTTATCAAAATACCGTATCTCCCATTTAATAGAATTTGTTAAAGGGCAACTTTCTGCTACGAGGTAACAGCTATAATTCGCACCAGGAAAATATAGTTATATCGACTTGATTCATTAGTTTAAAGCCTATCCATTCATCCAGCCAGCATACTGATATTATATACTTTTTTTTTTATTAGAGAATGATCTAATCTCACTTAGATAATTCTCTAATAAAAATGTATGTAATATCAGTATGCTTAATATCATAAACTTAAAAATAAGATCTCTCTCGTTTGTTCCACACGTTCCAGGCGGATTTATCAATGGAAAAAAAATTGCAAGGCAAACTTTAAGCATTTAACTCGGTAAGTGGATAAAGCTGGGTCTCAGCCAACAAAAGATAAAACAACTGAATCTTATGTTGAGATAAAATTTAAAAAAACGTTTTTTTTAACTAAAATAAGGCCCAATATTAAAACTTACAACGAACAGAAATTATTACGTATATGAAGGGGGTTGCCCCCTCCTCGACCAGACACTCTTTACGCTAAAGTTTTTTTTAGTACTTTGAAAGCTTCTTATTGTTCTAATTAAACGACCCTTGTGTTTCAGGAGGAATTCTTAAAGAATTGAAACAAAATTCAAACTTGAGCGTAAAGAGCGAGATGTTGAGGTGTTGTTCGTTTTCAGTTTTAATGTTACTCCTTACTTTCAGTTGAAAAACTCGTTTTTTTTATTTAATTTCTGATCTTTTTTAAATAAAAGGGAGCTATTTGGGAGGATCTTTCCTTGGAGAAATATGTCATGGGGGAACAGAAATTCAATGAAAAGGGCGCAGGATTTTCTAAAATCACAATAAAAAAAAACAATGAAAAAGTAAACATCGAAAAGTTTTTTCAATTGAAAGTAAGGAGTAGCATTGAAACTTAAAACGAACAGAGATTATTACGCATATGAGGGGTTCTAAAAATACTTTAGCATAAAGAGCGAGGTATTTAGGAGGAGATAAATACCTCGCTCTTTATGCTATAGTATTTTTTGTAATTTCAACTATTTATTCTACGGCCTTTCGGATTCAGGGGGTCATTCTTAAAGAATTGGGACAAAACTTACGATTTAGTGCAAAGAGCGAGGTATTCACGAGGGTACAAACCCCCTCATATACATAATAAAAATTTAAGAATATAAAAGTTTGTTACGTAAGCTAATTCTTAAGTTACATATATTTTTTACTAATAAAAACATTCGTTAAAAATTAAAATTTATAGTTGCCTTTTTATGTAACCGAAAAATTACAGGGCAACTAGGCTTTCCCCACCCCTTATTTCTCAAAATCGTCTGATCAAAACTAAGAAAAAGCCATTTAGCCAAAAAAGGAATTAATATGCAAATTTCATTTTGATAATTTATGTGTGGAGAGCCAAAATCAAACATGCATTAATTCAAAAACGTTCAGGAATTACATAAAAAAAAAATTAGTTTTTTTAACTGAAAGTAAGGAGCGACATTAAAACTTAAAACGAACAGAAATTACTCCGTATATGAAATGGGTTGTCCCCTCCGCAATCCCTTGCTCTTTACGCTAAAGTTTGACTCTTTGCCATAATTCTAGTTTTTAAAACAATTAAAAACTTTAGCGTAAAGAGCTTATTTTTCCCACCAAGTTTCATCCTGATCCCTCCATTCTAAGAGTTTTCCAAGATTTTAGGGGGTATTTCCCACTTTTTGAAAATCAGGCAAAGTTTTTCACACTCGTAGCCTCTGATGTGTAACGCCAAACTTAAAGAAACTTATATATTTGAAATCGCCATAATAAGCCGATTCTTTTGATATATCTTTTAATAGTCAAAATTCCATTTTTTTAGAGTTTCGGTTACAATTGAGCCGCGTCGCTCCTTACTTTCAGTTCGTTACCACAAACTTTATGATAATAAACCCGTAGGACTGCATAAATAGACTATACCAACAAGAGCTAAGAGCTCATATGGCACTTGTGACGAGGCCAGAAGAGCTAAGAGCCAAGAGCTCATATGGTATGAGCTCTAACAAAATTCTAAGAATCAATAGATTCATTCAAAAGGAAAATCAGAGGCTTAATGCCGGTCGGGATTTGAAATAAGAGCTCTGAGTCACGATGTCCTTCTAAATATCAAAATTCATTAAGATCCGATCACCCGCTCGTAAGTTATAAATATCTCATTTTTTCTAATTTTTCCTCTCCTTTAGCCCCCCAGATGGTCGAATCTGGGAAAACGACTTTATCAAGTCAATTTGTGTAGCTCCCTGACACGCCTACCAATTCTCATCGTCCTAGCACGTCCAGAAGCACCAAACTCGCCAAAGCACTGAACCCCTCCCCCAAACTCCCCCAAAGAGAGAGAATCCAGTACGGTTACGTCAATCACGTATCTACAACATTTGCTTATTCTATCCACCAAGCTTCATCCCGATTCCTCCACTCTAAGCGTTTTCCAAGATTTCCGATTTCCCCCTCCAACTCCCCCAAATGTCAACAGATCTGGTCGGGATTTGAAATAAAAGCTCTAAGACATGAATTCCTTCTAAATATCGAATTTCATTAAGATCCGGTCACCCGTTCTTAAGTTAAAAATACCTCAATTTTTCTAATTTTTCCAAAATAGCACTCCCCAGCTCCTCCGTAGAGAACAGTTCTGTTCCAATTATGTCAATCACGTATCTAGAACTTGTGCTTATTCTTCAAATCCAGTTTCATCCCGATCTCACCACTCTAAGCGTTTTCCAAGATTTCTGTTTCCCTCCTCCAGCCCTCTATGTCCCCGGATCCAGTTCGAGTCGAAAATGGAGCATCTGAGACATAAGATCCTTCTATATATCAAGTTTCATTAAGATCCGATCACCTATTCGTAAGATAAAAATACCCCAATTTTCACGTTTCCAAAAATTCCGGTTTCCCCCTCCAACTCCCCCCAATGTCACAGGATCTGGTCGGAATTTAAAATAAGAGCTTTAAAGCACAAGATCCTTCTAAATACCAAATTTCATTAAGATCTGATCACCCGTTCGTAAGTTACAAATACCTCATTTTTCCGAATTACTCCCCCCCCACTCCACCAAAGAGAGCGGATCCGGTCCGGTTATGTCAGTCACGTATCTTAGACTTGTGTTATTCTTCCCAATCAGTTTCATACTGATCTCCCCGCTTTAAGTATTTTCTAATATTTCCGGTCCCCCCAACTGCCCCCCAATGACGCTGGATCCGGTTGAGATTTAAAATAAGAGATTTGAGTTTTGAGGTCCTTCTAAACATGAAGTTTCATGAAGATCCGATCACTCTTTCGTAAGTTAAAAATACGTCATTTTTTCTAATTTTTCAGAATTAACCCTCCCCTCCCCCAATTCACCCAAATAGAGCGGATCCGTTCCAATTATGTCAATCACGTATCTAAGACTTCTGCTTATTTTTCCCCACCAAGTTTCATCCCGATCCCTCCATTCCAAGAGTTTTCCAAGATTTTAGGTTTCCCCCTCCCAACTCCCCCCAATGTCACCAGATCCGGTCGGGATTTTAAATAAGAGCTCTGAGACATAATATCCTTCCAAACATCAAATTTCATTAAGACCTGACCGACCGTTCGTAAGTTAAAAATACTTCATTTTTTCTATTTTTTCCAAATTAACCCCCCCCCCCGATTTTCAAATCGAGAAAACGACTATCTCTAAATTAATCTGGTCCGGTCTCTGATACGCCTGCCAAATTTCATCGTCCTAGCTTACCTAGAAGTGCCTAAAGTAGCAAAACCGGGACCGACAGACAGACCGACAGAATATGCGATTGCTATATGTCACTTGGTTAATACCAAGTGCCATAAAAACTTGCAGAGGAAATATAAAACCTTAAACAGTCATGCTTGAAAATAATGCTAGAACATTCTTCTGATCTGTTATTAAGATAATTGAGGTGTTACTCTGGTACAACAATCCTTAAAATTAGCGAAAAGTGGCAGCAAATGGGTCCCTCCTCCCAAAGAAAAACAACAACAAACAATCCTACGAATGACTACAATGTCTCGACGAATTTGTCCCCTCTACTTTCCTTTGGGAAAAAATTAATGCTCACGTAGCTGAAGTTGAGTAAACTATCCATCTTGCACGTGAACTGTCAAAAAGCGTCGTCACTTTTGAATGGACGGAAACGGAAATATAACTTTGTTATATTTCACGCTTTGAGAAAAAGAAGTTAAACAATGTGGATTGAAAAAACGATATTGACAACGTGAATATTGACAATATACATATACAAATGATAACATTTAATCATCTTTGTCAATAAATTACGGCTGAATGTCAGATGTTGATTGATTATTATTGCGATCATCCTCAAGATCACTCTTCCAAATGTTCCAAATAAAAGAGAGAAAAAAAGGAATCAAAAATGGATGCTTTAGCAATTTTATTAAATTTCTTTCAAGGAGAAACTCATTATGCCGTCTACCGTCCCTGCAGAGCTACTACTTTAACACATAGTTTACTTGGAAAAATTTATGACTAATGAAAAACCGTTTTTCCACTAGATTGAATAAAAAAAAACAAGTTTTGTTAAATGCAAATAAGGAGAGACATTAAAAATTAAAACGAACAGAAATTATTCCGTATATGAAGGGAATTGTCCCCTCCTCAACACCTCGCTCTTTACGCTAATGTTAGACTCTTTTAAAACAGTTTAAACTCTACTTTTTAAAACAATAAAAAAAAACTTTAGCGTAAAGAGCGAGATGCAGAGGAGGGGACAACCCCTCTCATATACGGAATAATTTCTGTTCATTTTAATGTCGCTCCTTACTTGCAGTTAGAAAAACTTGTTGTTTTTTATTTAATTTCTGAATGGTTTTGAATTAATGAATGTTTTGATTTTGGCTCACCGCACATGAATAATTAAGACGAAATTTGCATATTTTTTTTTTTTTTTTTTTTGCTAAATGGCTTTCTCATAATTTTGATCGGACGATTTTGATAAAAAAAAAAGGGGTGGCGGAGGAGGCCAAGCTGTCCTCTAATTTTTGATTACTTAAAAATGAAACTAGATTTTTTTATGAACGTTTTTGTTAGTAGTAAACATAATTACCTTACTAATTAACTTACGTAACGAACTTCTATATATATGTATTTTTATTACATATATGAGGGGGTTTGCCCCCTCGTCAATACCCCGCTCTTTACACTAAAGCTTGAATTTTGTCCTAAATCTTTAAGAATGACCCCTGAATCACAAAGGCCGTAGAATAAATAGTTGAAATTACTAAAAATACTTTAGCGTAAAAAGCAAGGTATTGTGGAGGAAACGAACCCCCTTATGTACGTAATATTTTATGTTCGTTTTAGGTTTTAATGCTGCTCATTACTTCCAGTTGAAAAAAAAAATTATTTATTTTCTCACTTTTTTTTAAATAATAGCCTACTAGGAAATCCTGCGCCCCCTTCATGGAAATTCTCTTCCCTCATGATAAATTCCTCCATGGAAAGATCCTCCCACTTAACACCCTCCCCCCGAACCATCCCCACCCCAACGCAAAAAGTCCCACTGAAAACGTCTGTACACTTCATAATAACCATTACTATATGTAAAACAATGGTCAAATTTTGTAACTTGCAGCCCCTCCCCCAGGGACTGTGGGGGATTAAGTCGTCCCGAAAGACATAATTATTAGGCTTCGACTAAGCTGAACAGAATGGCTATCTCAAAATTTTGATCCGGTGACTTTGGGGAGAAAGTGTGCGTGGGAGGGCGGCCTAGGTGCCCTCCAATTTTTTGGGTGACTTATAAAGGGTGCTAGAACTTATAATTTCCGTTAGAATGAGCCCTCTCACCACATTCTAGGACCATTGGTTTGATACGATGACCCCTGGGAAAAAAAAAAAAACACACACAAAAAAACAAATAAACACGCATCCTTGATCTGTCTTCTGGCAAAAAATACAAAATTGCACATTTTTGTAGATAGGAGCTTGAAACTGCTGCAGTGTAGTTCTCTGATACGCTGAATCTGATGGTGTGATTTTTGTTAAGATTCTATGACTTTTAGGGGGTGTTTTCCCCTGTTTTCTAAAATAAGGCAAATTTTCTCAGGCTCGTAATTTGTGATGGGTAAGACTAAACTTGGTGAATTTTATACATTTAAAAGCAGCATTAAAATCTGATTCATTTAACACGACTATTGATACCCAAATTCCGTTTTTTTTTGTTTCGGTTACTACTGAGCCGGGTCGCTCCTTACTACAGTTCGTTACCACGAACTGTTTGATTCAGACACAATCGGGTTTTTGCGCTTTTCTTGTTGGCTCAAAATTTGATTACTTCGTATATGAAAGAGGCTGCTTCCTCATCAACGCCCCGCTCTTTACGCTAAAGTTTGACTCTGTCTCTCAATTCTTCTTTTTAAAACAGTAAAAAACTTTAGCGTAAAGAGCGGGGCGTTGATGAGGAAGCAGCCTCTTTCATATACGAAGTAATTTCTGTTCGTTTTGAGTTTTAATGTCGCTCCTTACTTTCAGTTAAAAAAACTTGTTTTTTTTATTTAATTTCTGAACGTTTTTGAATCAATCCATGTTTTGATTTTGGCTCTCCGCAGAGGAATAATTAAAACGAAATTTGCATTTTTTTTTTTTGGCTAAATGGCTTTCTCATAATTTTGATCGAATGATTTTGAGAAAAAAAGAGCGGGGGAGGAAGCCTAGTTGCCCTCCGAGTTTTTGGTTAATTAAAAAGGCAACTAGAACTTTTAATTTTTTACGAATATTTTTATTAGTAAAAGATTTACGTAACTTATAAATTAGCTTACGTAAAGAACTTTTGTATTCTCATATTTTTATTACATATATGAGGGGGTTCGCGCCCTTGTCAGATCCTCGCTCTATACACTAAAGCTTAAATTTTGTCCCAATTCATTAAGAATGACCCCAGAATCACAAAAGCCGTAGAATAAATAGTTGAAATTACTAAAAATACTTTAACGTAAAGAGCGAGGTATTAGGAGGAGGTGAGCCCCTCAAATGGGTAATAATTTCTGTTTGTTTTAAGTTTTAATGCTGTTCCTTACTTCCAGCTGAAAGATTTTTTCATATTTATTTTTTCATTGTGTTTTTAAATAATGCTAGTAAATCCTGCGCTCCCTTCATGGAGATTTTCTTCCCCCATGACAAATTATCGATGGAAAGTTCCCCCAGCATATGCCCCTCTTTTCAACCCCTCCCCCAACCAAAAAAATCCTCCTGAAAACGCCTGTATACTTCCCAATAACCATTACTATATGTAAGCATTGGTCAAAGTTTGTAACTTGTTGCCCCTCCCATGGGGACTGTGGGGGAGCAAGTCGTCCCCAAAGACATAGTTATAAGGTTTTTCGACTACGCTGAATAAAATGGCTATCTCAGAATTTCGATCCGTTGACTTTCGTAAAATAATTAGCGTGGGAGGGGGCCTAGGTGCCCTCCAATTTTTTTGGTCACTTAAAAAGGGCACTAGAACTTTTCATTTCCGTTAGAATGAGCCCTCTTGCAACATTCTAGGACAACTGGGTCGATACGATCACCCCTGGGAAAAAAAAAACAAAAAAAAAAAAAAATAAAATAAACACGCATCCGTGATCTGCCTTCTGGAAAAAAATACAAAATTCCACATTTTTGTAGATAGGAGCTTGAAACTTCTACAGTAGGGTTCTCTGATACGCTGAATCTGATGGTGTGATTTTCGTTAAGATTCTATGACTTCTAGGGGGCGTTTCCCCCTATTTTCTAAAATAACGCAAATTTTCTCAGGCTCGTAACTTTTGATGGGTAAGACTAAACTTGATGAAACTTATATATTTAAAATCAGCATTAAAATGCGATTCTTTTGATGTAGGTATTGGTATCAAAATTCCATTTTTTAGAGTTTTGGTTACTATTGAGCCGGGTCGCTCCTTACTACAGTTCGTTACCACGAACTGTTTGATATTACACCAACAGGTAAACAAAATAAAGGCAATCTTAGGCGATAATATGATTGCCAGAAAAAACAAGAGCTAAGAGATCATACGGCACTTGTAACGAGGTCGGAAGAGCCAAGAGCACATATGGCATGAGCGCTAATAAAATTCTAAGAATCAATAGATTGATTTAAAAGGAAAATCAGAGGCTTAAAACAGTCGAGATTAAAAATAAGAACTCTGAGACACGAGGTCCTTCCAAGTATAACAATTTATTAAGATCCGATCCCCCATTCGTACGTTGAAAATACCTCATTATTTTAATTTTTCCTCTCCCTTCAGCCCCCCCCCCTAGATGGCTGAATCGGGGAAAACAACTTTATCAAGTCGATTTGTGCTGGTCCCTGACACGCCTACCAGTTTTTATCGTCCTAGCACGTCCAGAAGCACCGAACTCGCCAAACCACCGGACCCCCCTAACTCCCCCAAAGAGAGCGGACCCGGTCCGTTTACGTCAATCACCTATCTACGACATTGGCTTATTCCCCCCAATGTAACCAGATCTGGTCGAGATTTAAAATAAGAGCTCTGATACAAGGATTCCTTCTAAATATCAAATTTCGTTAAGATCCGGTCATCCGTTCGTAAGTTAAAAATACCTCAATTTTCCTAATTTTTTCCGAATTAACATCCCCCCCTCCTAGCTCCTCCAAAGAGAGCGGATTCAGTACGATTATGTCAATCATGTATCTAGGACTTGCGCTTATTCTTCCCACCAAGTTTCATTCCAATCTCTCCACTCCAAGCGTTTTCCAAGATTTCCTATTTCCCCCTCCAATTCCCCCGATATAATCAGATACGGTCGGGATTTTAAATAAGAGCTCTGAGACACGAGGTCCTTCTAAATCTCAAATTTCACTAAGATCCCATCACCCATTCCCAAGTTAAAAATACCTCATTTTTGAATTTTTTCTCTCCCTCCAGCCCCCCAGATGGTCGAATCGGGGAAAAGACTGTTATCAAGTCAATTTGTGCAGGTCTCTGACACACCTACCAATTTTCATCGTCCTAGCACGTCCAGAAGTACCGAACTCACCAAAGCATCGGAACCCCCCCCCCCCCAACTCCCACAAAGAGAGCGGATCCGGTCCAGTTATGTCAGTACCGTATCTAAAACTTGTACTTTTCTTCCCATCAAGTTTCATCCCGATCTCTCCACTCTAAGCGTTTTCCAAGATTTCCGGTTTCCAAGATTTTCCCCTCCACCCCCCTATGTCCCGGATCCGATTCGACTTGAAAATCGAGCATCTGAGACATAAGATCTTTCTATACATCAAATTTCATTAAGATTCGATCGCCCATTCTTCAGATAAAGATACCTCAATTTTCACGTTTTCCAAGATTTCCAGTTTCTCCCTCCAGCTCCCCCAATGTCACCAGATCCAATCGGATTTTATATAAGAGCTCTGAAGCACAAGACCCTTCTAGATATAAAATTTCATTAGGATCTGATCACCCGTTCGTAAGTTAAAAATACCTCATTTTTTTAATTTTTTCCTAATTACCCCCCCAACTCCCCAAAAGAGAGCCAATCCAGTCTGGTTATTTCAATCACGTATCTAGAACTTGTTCTTATTCTTCCCATCAAGTATCATCACGATCTCTCCACACTAA
Source organism: Artemia franciscana (assembly GCF_032884065.1). Classification (NCBI taxonomy): domain Eukaryota; kingdom Metazoa; phylum Arthropoda; class Branchiopoda; order Anostraca; family Artemiidae; genus Artemia; species Artemia franciscana. The sequence continues at coordinate 51,976,068 of NC_088863.1, read as the reverse complement.
GCGTTTTCCAAGATTTCTGGTTTCACCTTCCAACTCCCCCCATGTCACCGGATCCGGTCAGGATTTGAAATAAGAGCTCTGATACACGAGGTCCTTCCAAAAATCAAATTTCATTAGGATCCAATCACCCGTTTGTAAGTTAAAAATACCTCATTTTTTCTAGTTTTTCCGAATTACCGAATTAGGTCCCCCCCCCCAACTCCCCCAAAGAGAGCAGATCCGATCCGGTAATTGCAATCACGTATCTAGGACTTGTGCTTATTCTTCCCACCGAGTTTCATCCCGATCTCTCCACTTTAAGCGTTTTCCAAGATTTCCAGTCCCCCCCAACTCCCCTAATAACACTGGATCCGGTCAGGATTTAAAATAAGAGATCTGAGCTACGAGACCCTTCTAAATATCAAATTTCATTAAGATCCAGTCACTCGTTCGTAGGTTAAAAATATTTCATTTTTTCTAATTTTCCCGAATTAACCCCCTCTCAACTCCCCCAAAGAGGGCGGATCCATTCCAGCAATGTCAATCACGTATCTAGGACTTGTGCTTATTTTTCCCACCAAGTTTCATCCCGATCCCTCCAGTCTAAGCGTTTTTCCCCAATATCATCGAATCCGATCGGGATTTAAGATAAGAGCTCTGAGACACGATATCCTTCTAAATATCAACTTTCATTAACATCTGATCTCCCGTTCAAATTAGTTTTAAGATTACCTTTCGAATTTTCCCGATTAACCGTCCCCCCACTCTCCCCCAGATGGTCGAATCAGGAAAACAATTTCTAATTTAATCTTGTCTGTTCTCTGATACGCCTGCCAAATTTCATCGTCCTAGCTTATCTGGAAATGCCAAAATGAGCAAAACCGGGACCGACAAACCGACATAAACTGCGATCGCTATATGTCACTTGGTAAATACCAAGTGCCATAAAAATCCCAACAATAAACCGCTTAGGGAATTAAAAGATTGTTTTTATACGGAAGTAAGCTCTCTGTTTCTCTTTGGATTAACGCCATAGAAAAATGGAAAAAAAATCAATTAATTTAAAAGGGCACCAATAAAACATTTTTTTTTCTATTCTATTTAAGAAAAAGAGATATAAAATCACAACTATTCGGAAAGAAATAGAGAAGCTAAACATTGAGAACAATTCTTCATTCGCTCCCCTCCCTAATCGTATAGTCATTAATCACTTCCACTGTCTACTCTTATGGAATCTAGGGGGAACTTACTTAGGGACATTTGCCTATGCAGACATTTGTAAAGAAAGAGTGGCCAATCTATTATTCCCTTTATTCATAGCTCTTGTACTAGGTAATAGATTGCCTCCATATATGTATACTTACATGAAAAAGTTAGATAATTACGTTGTGCGTGTATTTCCCCAAAGCCGATCAATAGTAACAGAAAATCTGATTTTCTTCGAAGAATTAGACTCAAGTTGGGCACCATTTAGTACAAAAGTACAACCGCCGCACAACTGTAACACCTATTTTTTCCACGCCTATAATTTCGTAATATCGACGTTTTTTTATGTAATAATTAAAATTTTTATCATATTATAAATTGTATAGGCTATAAGTTCCATGTTCCGGCATTTTCTTGACTAGTCAGTAAGCACATTGAACAATTTAGGTCACAAACCGTCGCAAAAAGTTTTAAATTACCTTCTTATTGTCTTTTTTGGAAAGATTTTACTCTTTACTCGTTAAAAGATTTCTTCCTTTTTTACGAGGGCTGGCTACCTTAAAAATAATGGAGGCAAGTCGCCGCCCTTCGACGTTTGTGCTGAGGTAGCCTTATTATTTTATATTTTACTAACAGAAAAATAAATCTAACAAATAGGATTTACTACCATATTTTATTCATACATTTTAATTATTGTGAAGGCACAGGTCCCACTTAAGGGCCTCCTGTCACATCTAATGGAAATCCTTAAAAAAACTCTGGCTCCAAGGGGACTCCAATATTTTCAAATACGTGCTTATCGTGCATACTCTAGTAATTTTACTATTGAGTTATCCTACTCAGTTCTTCCTCAATTAAATTAAACAAGTTTTTTTTCTGAAAGTAAGGAGTAACATTAAAACTTGAAACCAACAGAAATTATTCCGCATATGAGGGGGGCTGTTCCTTCCTCAAGCCTGGCTCTTTACCCATAATGTTAAAGTTCTTTAAAAACACTTCCCTTTAAAATTCGACGGCTATTGTGTTTGAGCAGTCTTTCTTAAAGAATTGTGACCAAAATCAAATTTTAGAGTAAAGAGAGAGGGCTGAGGAGGGGGCAATTCCCTTTATATATGCAACAGTTTCTGTTTGTTTTATCTTTTGATGTTGCTCCTTACTTTCAGTTGAAAACAATCTTTTTTTTGCTTATTTTCTTACCTTTTTTAAGTCATACCAGGAAATCCCTCCCCCTATGTGTAAAATTTCCTTTGGGAAATCCCCATGCGAAAGCCGTCGCATTTGGCTGATGGTATAAATTCTCATTTTCGTATGTTTGAAGTTTACGAACCATAACGTAAAAAAAAAAAAAAAAAAAAAAAAGACTTGTTTTCCTTACTGAAGTGAAGAATCATACTCGGGCTAAAAACTGGCTGAACATACCCAAGGTAAAGAGTAGGCTACCGTCCCTGAAAGTTTTCTTGTGGGTTTGAATAGACTAACTTATTTAAAACATTGGATACTTTTGCAAACTTAAATTTTCTGATCTTAAAAAAGAAATATAATGTAAAATTGGAGAAACAAGACAATAAAAAATTAAAAAAATCGAATTTCCTGGAAACATAGGTACTGCCAAAAGTATGGTATGTAACTTCTTTTTAGTTTACGCAATGGTCTGGCGACTTTTGGGATTTAATAAAGAATTAGAGTGTTTTCTCAGATCAAAAAATAGAAAAAAATCTACATTAGGCCCCGGCACGTACGCAGAGGGGGAGGGGGCTTCGGCCCCCCCGAAATTTTGTGAAATGTTTAATTTCCCATGGTTTCCTGGGATTTCTGGCAAAAGTAGGACATTTATTAAGAATCTAGATACATGTGTGAAACCTTTTTTGGGGGTTTTACAGCATGTAATTATCCGGTCAAGTCACTCCCCAATTATTAACCCATTTTCTGTCTAACTTTTTACCCTATTTGAAGTAATTAGCAATTGTACTGTTATTTTTTTTTTGTAAAGAGAGTTTGCTTTCCATAGCAAAATAGAATTATCCTTGATATTAGGGCGTTTATTCCCCTTTTTCAGGATAAAGTACAGCTTTTAATGGATCAATTTTGGATACTATCATTTTTCATTAAAATCTACGTTTTTGCAATAGAAGAACTACCCCCCACAGCACCCATATTGCACTGTTAACCCTAAAATTTTCCTTTCAGTGGGATATAATAGATTAATCACTGGTTCTAAATCGCTATGAACATAACCTGAGCCTAAAACGTACTTTTGAGGCTTCAGTCTTCTTCCCCCCATCCGCTACAATACTACAGATTAAAGTTAATCTGTATTTTCCGATATACTTGCTTTTTGCATTACAAAATAAAAAAAGTGCTACTTTATATCTGCTGTTTCGAAGGTTTTGCCCCCCCCCCCAAAAAAAAAAATTCCTGCGTACGTGCCTGATTAGGCCGTACCCCCTGAAAACAGTAATGTCAAACACGAATTATTTAACTCAGTTTTAGCACTGAACAAAATTAGCCAAGGTGAAAGAAAACAGCCTTTCATAGGAAAAGAAAACCAACTTTTAGTGCGAACCAAAAATTTAAATACCAAAAGTACTTTAATGAATATTTTCCAGAGAAAGAAATAGTACTTGCAAACTAAATATCATGCCTTTTCACTTTGTCACGTCCTTAAACAAAATATTAATTCAAAGTAAATAGAAAGAACACAGTAATTAGAATAAAATTGATTACCTAAATAAAAAAAGGAAAAAGTCCCATAATACCAACAGCATAAGCAACATCGTTTTGTTTTTCTCCGAGACTAACTTGAGTTTCATGTCTTGTTATTTTTCCCTTCTCCTTGGATCCACGTAACTCATGTAACTACAGTCGTTGTCGGGGATTGGACAAAGAAAAATAATTTTTTATGAAAGGAACATACAACCCCATTATTATGTCATTTTTGTGCTTAGTTCTAGTATGTTTACTTTAAGTGTAAGTACACATATTTCAGATGTGCTAAGAATGTGTTTATTTAGGCTGGGTGCACAAGAACTGAATAACTATTTCACAATATAGTAGGTTTATGTATTTAGTTCAATAAACACCAGTGCACTTTGTTCTCGAAAGTTTACTTAGCACTGACTGCATGGATTGAGTCATCCAATCTAGACTTTCTTGGTGTATTTAGATATGCAAATTAAAATGATTCAAAAGTGACAAAAATCTGGTACTGCTTCATTAATCTTACTAATTCCATTCTATGTCTTACCAAATTTCATTATTTCTGAATACATTTTAATAATTGCTCTGAAAATGGACCTAATATTCACAGAAAGTTTTAGAATAAAGTATACGTAAATGTTTAGCAATCGATTAAATATTATATATATATATATATATATATATATATATATATATATATATATATATATATATATATATATATATATATATATATATATATATATATATATATATATATATATATATATATATAAATATATATATATATATATATAAATATATATATATATATATATATATATATATATATATATATATATATATATATATATATATATATATATATATATATATTGAAATGTAGTTCTGGTTTTAAAATGTACCTTCGAGAAAAGATTTTTTTCACAAAATCAAACTTTTCATGCTTTATTTTTTGTCTGAAATTCATTCAAAATCAAAATTGAGTTTAAACAGTTTCGGATAAATCGTTTTCCAGCCTCATTTAAAGGATTGGTAAAAGATTTTTGTATAGGGTTTACCATTTCTTCACACAGAAAAGAACAACAAGATTGTTTGGAGCTCTATTCCAATGATAGGTCCAAAAAAATCGGTCAAAATGTTAAAAAAAAATTTATTCCAAAAATGCTTATGTCACTTCTAAGGAAAGTTCTTCGATGCCCCATCCCCAAAGGGTCAGACATCTGCGTATTAATTAAGGATAAACCATTTCGGGAACACGTTTGCACAACGTATTTTTTTACATTGCACATTGCTGTTAGTAATACTGTTTAACAATCAAAAGACAATTCAATAATCAAAAAGCTGAGAAGATTAAAAAGCCATCATCTCAAGCATGGGAGCATACAATGGATGATAAATGAAAGCAGGGGTGTCAGATCAAACAGTTCGTGGTAATCAAACAGTTCGTGGTAACGAACTGTAGTAAGGAGCGATCCGGCTCAATAGTAAACGAGACTCTAAAAAACGGAATTTTGATGCTAAAAGATACATCACAAGAATCGGATTTTCATGCTGATTTTAAATATATAAGTTTTATCAAATTTAGTCTTTGTCATCAAAAGTTACGAGCCTGAGAAAATTTGCCTTATTTTGGAAAATAGGCGGAAACACCCCCTAAACGTCATAGAATCTTAAAGAAAATCACACCATCGCATTCAGCGTATCAGAGAACCCTGTAGCAAAATTTTCAAGCTCCTATCTACAAAAATGTGGAATTTCGTATTTTTTGCCAGAAGACAGATCACGGGTGCGTGTTTATTTGTTTGTTTTTTTTTTTTTTCCAGGGGTCATCGTATCGACCAAGTGGTCCTAGAATGTTGCAAGAGGGAACATTCTAACGGAAATAAAAAGTTCTAGTGCCCTTTTTAAGTGACCAAAAAAATTGGAAGGCACCTAGGCCCCTTCCCACGTTAATTATTTTCCCAAAGTCAACGGATCAAAATTCTGAGATAGCCATTTTATTCAACATAGTCGAAAAATCTTATAACTATTTCTTTGGGGACGACTTACTCCCCCACAGTCCCTGTGAGAGGGGCAACAAGTTACAAACTTTGACCAGTGCTTACATGTAGTAATGGTTATTGGGAAGTGTACAGGCGTTTTCAGGAGGATTTTTTTGGTTGAGGGGAGGGGTTGAGAAGAGGGAGATTTGCTGGAGGAACTTTCCATCGAGAATTTGACATGGGAGAAGAAAATTTCCATGAAGGGAGCGCAGGATTTACTAGCATTATTTAAAAAAAAAACGATGAAAAAATAAATACGAAAAGGTTTTTTTCAGCTGGAAGTAAGGAGCAGCATTAAAACTTAAAACAAATAGAAACTATTACCCATATGAGGGGCTCACCTCGTCCTAATACCTCGCTCTTTACGCTAAAGTATTTTTAGTAATTTCAACTATTTATTCTACGGCTTTTGTGATTCAGGGGTCATTCTTAATGAATTGGGACAAAATTTAAGCTTTAGTGTAAAGAGCGAGGTACTGACGAGGGGGAGAACCCCCTCATATATGTAGTAAAACATGAGAATACAAAAGTTCTTTACGTAAGCTAATTTATAAGTTACGTAAATCTTTTACTAATAAAAAGATTCGTAAAAAATTAAAAGTTCTAGTTGCCTTTTTAATTACCAAAAATCGGAGGGCAACTAGGCTTCTTCCTCCGCTCTTTTTTTCTCAAAATCATTCGATCAAAATTATGAGAAAGCCATTTAGCCAAAAAAAAAAAATTCAAATTTCGTTTTAATTATTCCTCTGAGGAGAGCCAAAATCAAAACATGCATTGATTCAAAAACGTCCAGAAATTAAAAAAAAAAGTTTTTTTAACTGAAAGGAGCGACATTAAAACTTAAAACGAACAGAAATTACTTCGTATATGAAAGGGGCTGCTTCCTCATCAACGCCCCGCTCTTTACGCTAAAGTTTTTCACTGTTTTAAAAAGAAGAATTGAGAGAAAGAGTCAAACTTTAGCGTAAAGAGCGGGGCGTTGATGAGGAAGCAGCCCCTTTCATATACGAGGTAATTTCTGTTCGTTTTAAGTTTTAATGTCCCTCCTTACTTTCAGTTAAAAAAAAAACTTTTTTTTATTTAATTTCTTAAATGAAAGTTTACATACCATGTATTCGATGGTACATTACATATCTTTCAATGACAACGCCTGAATATTTAAGAATTTATTGTTAGTTATATATATATATATATATATATATATATATATATATATATATATATATATATATATATATATATATATATATATGTATATATGTATATATGTATATATATATATATATATATATATATATATATATATATATATATATATATATATATATATATATATATAAATATATATATATATATTTATATATATATATATATATATATATATATATATATATATATGTATATATATATATATATATATATATATATATATATAGAAAGAGAGACATAAGGAGAAAAGGAAGACTGTTTTCCTAAATTAGTGATTAATATAGACCAGCACTTGAATGAGGCCTTAACTCTACTCATCCATACAATCACATAGGTCAAACAGCATAGCCATACACAATCAACCATAAAGAATAATCCATGGACAGGCAGTCATGTCGTCAATAAGTATAAGTCGTCATTTACCAAACAGTAGAAAAAATAATAAAGACAAATAATTCAAAGGCAACAACCCAACACAAGGGCTCATCAGGAGAATACACTGGCCTATATAGGGTTTCGCCACTTTAAATTCTCTACCCAGCCAAGTGTTGTGGCTACCACAGAATATCCATAGCATCCCCGTGTCAGGTATCACCCCCAAAATACATGCCTAAGAAAAAAAAAAACAGCAAATGTAAAACAACCAAGTAACACCAAAACAAGCTTATCCTGTTAATATATCCCTCTTTTTAGCAACAATAGGTAAACTAAATATAATAAATTTTACCAAATCACAAATATTAACACACTGCAAAAAACCTGAATGAACTAAACAATTATAGAATTCATCTTTACCATGTCGCTAATTTTAAAAAAAATCCACTCAATTAGAAACACAATTCAAAATAAATGGCGCTGCAACAACATTTCTCGAAGCTCCGAAATTAGTTGAAAATTTCTTTAAGTATTTCTAGATAATTCTTTTGATATTTATTTAAAAGTTCGTTATAATGAAAACTAAATTTTTTAAATTGCCAAGTTAATTTATTTGCAGAAAAACATCTTGATATCAATTTTTGGCTTAAGATTTTACATCTATTTTTAAAATCAATATAATTGCTACAAACCCTTGCATAACGAAGTAACTGTGAGAAAAACGCTCAATATGTGGTATTTGAGTGTATATTACTTTCAGGGAATGGGAAACTAATCACTTCAAAATCAAAATCATCCGTTTTATTATACTTTTTAAAACTTAATTTATTATTATCACAAATATTAATACTTAAATCTAAGAAATGATCTTAATGACCAGCGCCATGACTAGGTTCAAGAATAAGCTCTGATGGATATATATTTTTAGAAATATCAATGAAATCCTTACAATTTAAGACCAAAATATCATCTAAATATCTTTTATTATTTGACAAAACATGTTTTAAATTAATTGGATTATTCTTATCCATCATATATTTATATTCTAATTGACTTAAAAACAAGTCAGCTATAAATGGGCTGGCATTCCCCCCCATGGGAATTCCCACAATTTGCTTGTACAAATCACCACCAAATCTTATATAAGTATTGTATAAAACAAATTCTAATAACTCAAAAATCATATCCAAGCTGTAACATCTCAAGTTAACTGTAGTATTAAAGCAATTTGTCCATATAGCTTTTTTATTATAAGTGTATATTTTTAAGAACCTTTTACTAGATAAGAGGAAAGATTTCTTGATAACAGTTTTTAAATTATCAAACACTACATTAAGTGATAAATTAGTATACATTGTCGCAAAATCGAAAGACTCAATTCTTTTAGCTGAAACCATTGTTAAAGAATCTATCACCTGCAGTGAATTATTAACACTCCAATATGGATTAAAATTCGAAAATTTTTTAATACCAGAACAATAGGTTTTAAGTTTATTTACAATTTCCTTTAAAATTAAAGAGAGGTCAGTAGCAGCAATGCGGGTTGGACATTTAGCTGCCTCTCTTCTTGCTTCTGTCTTTTTTTTTTTTTTTTTTTTTTTTTTTTTTTTTTTTTTTTTTTTGTGCTGTTGCATTGGTGATTTCCCTTTTCATGATATATATATATATATATATATATATATATATATATATATATATAAATATATATATATATATACATATAAGAATTAGGTCTATGTGTTTTCTTATCCAACTTATTGAACTTTTTTCTTAAAAGCATAAATTATTTTTGAACCCACACATGAACAACATTTGACATTTTCCAAAAATATAGCTTCTACGCAAGTTATTATCCAGAGTCTTGAGGTAGGATAAATGTTTCTTTTCTTTCTTTTTTTTTTTATTTTACTTCCTTTCATTCCAATTTGATATTAAAATTCGATAATATTGCTCAGAACTGAGAATAGAATTGAATCATCAGACAAAACCCAAACTGAAAATAAAAATCCAAATCAGATCTCGAACAAAAATAAAAGTCAATAATCTAACTAAGGACGTAAACAGTCACAGTTTTTTCTTGGTGGGGGGGGGGAATATCACAAACAATAATTTAATTTGATAACTTGAATAAGAAGTGGCCAGAAATTCGAATAAATTTAGTATTTCACCAAGTCCCGCCCCTCGGTACGTACTAATCTATCAGTACAAGTTAAATTATGCAATAATAATTGAACTATTCTGTCTTCTGCTTTTTTCCTATGGACTAATAATTTCTTTTTAAAACGCAAGCTTTCAAGATTCCCACTGTTTTTATTTGTCTAACAGCAGCAAATGATAGTTAGTAGACTTAAAAGTCGTATATTTTAGAATTAATTGGGGCTGCTTTCCGCTATAACTTCAAAGAAGATTAGTTATTTCCGTGAGGAAAGTGACAATATTTTTTTTTTAAATACTAAGTTTTACAAATTGCTCTTGTTGTATTTTTTTAAGCGCACTGAGAAATAAATTATTGGAATAGCATAATTGCCGTTTCCAGCAGTTTGAAAACAGTGGGAGGGCAATCAGAAATACTTTCTTTGGCTCAATAGTAACCAAAACTCTAAAAAATAGAATTTTGACACCAATAAATACTTCGAAAGAATTGGATTTTTTATGCTGATTTTAAATATATAAGTTTCATTAAGTTTAGTCTTACCCATCAAAGGTTACGAGCCAGAGAAAACTTGCCAGGTTTTTGAAAAAGGGGAAAACATCCCTTAAAAGTAATATAATCCTAATGAAAATTATACTATCAGATTCAGCGTATCAGAGAATCCTAATGTAGAGGTTTCAAGCTCCTATCTGCAAAAATATGGAATTTTATATTTTTGCAAGAAAAAAAAAATCACGGATGCATGTTTATTTGTTTGTTATTTTCTTGTTTGTTTTCCCCACGGGTGATTGTATCGACCTAGTGGGCCTAGAACATCGAGAGAGGGCTCATTCGAGCAGAAATTAAAACTTCTAGTTCCCTATTTAAGTGACCAAAAAAATTGGAGGGCCACTAGGCCCCCTTCCACGCCACTTTTCCCAAAATCTTTTTTCAAAATCTTCCGATCTAAATTCTTTGATTGCTGTTTTGTTCAGCATAGTTGAAAGGTCTCATAGCTGTATCTTTGTAGATAATAGGATCCCCCCCACCGCCCACGAGGAGAGGTTTTTAAGTTATAAAATGTGCCCATTGTTTCCGTATCGTATTTGTTACTGGGAAGCATGTATACATTTTTCGAGTGGGGGGAGAAAAACTTTCTGGTGGGGGGACTTTGCACAGTGAGAAATATCCATGGAGAGGGAAGTTTCCATGGGGTGAACCTTTCAGGGGGAATTGTATACTGGGGGAATTTGCCAGAATTCCAGTACGGGATTTTTTTTTTTGCATGTCTTGCTTTCTCCTTACCGACTCAATTTTACGCGTGAAGGTGTTAAGGGTAATTGCTGGGGTTAATTTTAACCAGTATTTAATTGTCCAGAAAATATTTCCGTGAAGAGGGGAATTTTTCCGTGGAGGTGGAGCCGGATTTCCTTGCGTTCTTTGAAAAATGATCAGAAATAAAATAAAAAACAGGTTTTTTCAAGTAAGGAGCAACATTAAAACTTGAAACAACAAAAATTATTAGGTACATGAGGGAGTTAAAGCACAGCATATATTAAATGCATAAACTAACCATTGCTGTATTTAATATATGCTATACTTTACCCCCCCCCCAAATGTGTAAATATAAAGCCAAAATTTGTTGGCATAAACCAAACCAAAAAACAAACTAAATACTTAAATAAAATATAGCTACAATTTATTTTGCAACCAAACCAAAGCTAATTGTGTAACATAAAGAAGTTGCTTGACCAGTTTCTTGTGTCATGCTCGCATCATTTGCGATCGAAATTGAAGTGTAGCTATATTTTATTTAAATATTTAGTTTGTATTTTGGTTTGGTTTTGTTTATGCCAACAAACTTGGGCTATATATTTGCACATTAGGGGGGGGGGGGGGTAAAGCATAGCATATATTAAGTACAGTAATGGTTGGTTTACGCATTTAATATATGCTAAGCTTTACCACCACCCCCCCCCTAATGTGCAAATATATAGCCCAAATTTGTTTCTAAACTATTATATATTCATCATATTTTGTTTCATTTCATTAGCATTAATCGAACTTCAGTTCCCGAGTTTGTTCTGAATAATACACAAGTACCCGCATTTCTAAAGTTATTACATAAAAAAAACTAGTTTTTTTAACTGAAAGTAAGGAGCGACATTAAAACTTAAAACGAACAGAAATTACTCCGTATATGAAATGGGTTGTCCCCTCCGCAATCCCCCGCTCTTTACGCTAAAGCTTTTAATTGTATTAAAAAGCAGAATTGTGGCAAAGAGTCAAACTTTAGCGTAAAGAGCGAGGGATTGCGGAGGGGACAACCCATTTCATATACGGAGTAATTTCTGTTCGTTTTAAGTTTTAATGTCGCTCCTTACTTTCAGTTAAAAAAACTAGTTTTTTTTGAACGTTTTTGAATTAATGCATGTTTGATTTTGGCTCTCCACTCATAAATTATTAAAATGAAATTTGCATATTAATTCCTTTTTTGGCTAAATGGCTTTCTCTTAGTTTTGATCAGACGATTTTGAGAAATAAGGGATGGGAAAGGAGGCCTAGTTACCATGCAATTTTTCGGTTACATAAAAAGGCAACTATAAATTTTTATTTTTAACGAATTTTTCTATTAGTAAAAAATATACGTAACTTAAGAATTATCTTACGTAACAAACTTTTATATTCTTTAATTTTTATTATGTATATGAGAGGGTTTGTACCCTCGTTAATACCTCGTTCTTTACACTAAATCGCAAGTTTTGTCCCAATTCTTTAAGAATGACCCCTGAATCAGAAAGGCCGTAGAATGAATAGTTGAAATTACTAAAAATACTATAGCATAAAGAGCGAGGTATTTATCTCCTCCTAAATACCTCGCTCTTTATGCTAAAGTATTTTTAGAACCCCTCACATGCGTAATAATCTCTGTTCGTTTTAAGTTTCAATGCTACTCTTTACTTACAATTGAAAAAAAATTTCCATGTTTATTTTTTCATTGTTTTTTTATAGTATTTTTAGAAAATCCTGCGCCCTTTTCATTGAATTTCTGTTCCCCCATGACACATTTCTCCACGGAAAGATTCCCCACATAGCCCCCTCCCCTCAACCCCACCCACAAAACCAAAAAAAAATCCCCTGAAACCGACTGTACACTTCCCAATAACCATTATTATATGTAAACACTGGTCGAAGTTTGTAAGTTGCAGCCCCACCCCCAGGGACTTTGGGGGAGTAAGTCATTCCCAAAGACATAGTTATTATGGTTTTTGACTATGCGGAACAAAATGGCTATCTCAAAATTTTGATCTGTTGACTTTGGAGAAAAAATGAGCGTGGGAGGGGGCCTAGGTGCCCTCCAATTTTTTTGGTCACTTAAAAAGGGCACTAGAACTTTTCATTTCCGTTAGAATGAGCCCTCTTGCGACATTCTAGGACCACTTGGTCGATACGATGACCCCTGGGGAAAAGAAAAAAAAAACAAAAAAACAAACAAATAAACACGCACCCGTGATTTGTCTTCTGGCAAAAACTACGAAATTCCACATTTTTGTAGATAGGAGCTTGAAAATTTTACTACAGGGTTCTCTGACACGCCGAATGCCATGGTGTGATTTTCGTTAAGATTCTGTGACATTTAGGGGATGTTTACCCCTATTTTTCTAAAATAAGGCAAATTTTCTCAGGCTCGTAACTTTTGATGACAAAGACTAAATTTGATGAAACTTACATATTTAAAATCAGCATGAAAATCTGATTCTTTTTATGTATATTTTAGCATCAAAATTCCGTTTTTTAGAGTTTCGTTTACTGTTGAGCCGGGTTGCTCCTTACTACAGTTCGTTACCACGAACTGTTTGAAAAGAAAATAGTTCGGTATTTCGGGGCTTCTGACATTATTACTCCTTTGCGGAAGTTAGGCTAAAAATTGGAAAAGGATTATATTTTTTCTCTGGGCCCCTTCCACCTCTTAGTTCGTTTATTTTCCCGTTAGTTTTCACCTGTTTTCGCTTTATAGTTGTGTTATCTCTTAGCAGTTCTTTCGTTAGTTGAGTTATGGTTGTGGTATATATGTTTTATCGCTCGTATAGTTGTGTTATTTTCAAATTATACTCCATAATAGAGAGGCTCCGAACACCCAGCATTGTATATTAAGCTCTGAATTTGACGTTTTTTTCTAACGTGACTAGATTCGTCCTGCGCCCTGCGCCCTTTTCATTGAATTTTTCTTCCCCCATGACATATTTCTCCAAAGAAAGATCCTCCCACATAACCTCTCCCCTCAACACTACCCCCAAAACCAAAACAATCCCCCTGAAAACGTCTGTACACTTCCCAATAACCATTATTATATGTAAACACTGGTCGAAGTTTGTAACTTGCAGCCCCCCCCCCCCCAGGGTCTATGGGGGAGTAAGTCATCCCCAAAGACATAGTTATTATGGTTTTCGATTATGCTGAACAAAATGGATATCTCAAAATTTTGATCTGTTGACTTTGGGAAAAAAATGAGCGTGGGAGGGGGCCTAGATGCCCTCCAATTTTTTTGGTCACTTAAAAAGGGCACTAGAACTTTTCATTTCCGTTAGAATGAGCCCTCTTGCGACATTCTAGGACCACTTGGTCGATACGATGTTCCCTGGGAAAAAAAAAAAAAAAAAAAAAAAAAAAAACAAACAAATAAACACGCACCCGTGATTTGTCTTCTGGCAAAAAATACAAAATTCCACATTTTTGTAGATAGGAGCTTGAAACTTCTACAGTAGGGTTCTCTGATACGCTGAATCTGATGGTGTCATTTTCGTTAAGATCCTACGACTTTTAGGGGGTGTTTCCCCCTATTTTCCTAAATAAGGCAAATTTTCTCAGGCTCGTAACTTTTGATGGGTAGGACTAAACTGTATGAAACTTATATATTTAAAATCAGCATTAAAATGCGATTCTTTTGATGTAGCTATTGATATCAAAATTCAATTTTTTAGAGTTTTGGTTACTATTGAGCCGGATCGCTCCTTACTACAGTTCGTTACCACGAACTGTTTGAAAAAGTGTAACAGGGTCATTTTATACTCAAAAATCATTTTGAGAGAAGAAATGCAACGTACCAAAAAAAAAGTTATGCGCTTCTAGAAAAGGCAATGGCAAAGAATGGGGATGACGATAAATTGTAGTTGAATGGAATATTGTCTCCGAGTCTTCGAATCCCTGTATTTAATGTCTCCCAGGACATTGAATTCTCTAATCCTTTTTATAGTGAATTAAAATAATGCTTTGTTAATTTAAAAAAATGAGTTCTTTTGCTTAGAATGGGAGCTGAAAACAACAAATATGTATTTTAGGCAATGAGCTTTTTGTCCTTATAAATAATACTTGAATAATATACAAAAATATAAATATGATAAGACAATGAATTGTAACGCTGAGCATTATACATGATGACATATGTCGGTCGGAAACTTATATAGAGTTACATTCATTAACATATTTACCCAATAAATTACCTAATTTTACAGAGCCGTTCAAAGGGAGGGGACTAACGGGTCATCTGCCCCAGACACCACAGCTGAGGAGGGTGGTGGCTGGAAGATTGCCCACTTTGATCAAATTTGTTATTTTTTTTGCTTATATTTGAGTATTGAACTTTATATTGAACTTATTGGGAACATTATTCCGTAGCATACTGGGATAAAGTCATATTTCAACCATACAGTTTTAAAGCGACAGTCCAATATGCTCTCACTGTCAGCAAGCTAAAATTCAGATTTTGCTTAGAAAATACCAAGGAGATTTTCTTTTCTAAGACACATGAATCAACAGAATTGCAGCAGTACTAGAAAAGCTGGAGATTAGACAAACTAGAAAGGGAACTTGGAAATCAGTACTTGCAACAGACAATCTAGCTGTAAGGAGGAAAAGAGTGTCTTTACTGGAGAATACCAACATTATACATGCAAAACAAAATAAGAGCTTTGAAACTTTCGGCACAACGCTTGAAATATAAGGTAATCTGGTGCCAACAAAATAGTGACATTCTTTTCCGAGTGTAACAGTCACTACTATGACACTAGTGGACCAGTCCCCTCAAGGAATATTCCTGACCCTATTAGCGGGGGAGGGGTCTTGACGCGGTTGTTACGGTAATAACCAATATATTTAATATTTGAATGGTACTATTCTTCTGCTATTACAGTACTTAGTTCAATATGAGAATTTTGACAGAAGATTATCATATAACAAATCTACACAAATTTTCGATTAGGTTCAAGGTTTCAAGGTTCAATCGGGTTTAATTAAAAAAAAGGAAATAACTAAACTTAAAGTACACTGCTCTGTGACAAAACTCACGTTGAGACCCATAAACAAAAAAGATTCTTCACTAACACGCAGAACGGCTCCCACTTCACTCTTCGACACAACCACACGCCTCCTAATTATATAATTTTTTTTTAATCTTAACCATAGGGTTCCTCCCTCCCTCCCCGGACGTACAACAACCTCACCTAAATATACTAAAAAATCTAAACTTCATCTAATTTAATTTATCTTTCTTTTTTTATCTTTCACTTATTGACCTTTAACTAAATATTTATTTAAATTATTTTTGAAAGACCCGGAGAAGCTCCTATATCTCAGCTCTTTTGGAAGCATGTTCCACACTTTAGCGCATGCTACATCCGGAGAAAAATCTGAACGTACTGTTGGAGTTCGTCTCACTTGAAGGTCAAAGGCAGAGCGCATGTGTTGATTATGTTGTTCAGATATCAACCGAAAAAGATTGTGGAAGGGAGATGGAAGTAAACCGGATAAAAGTTCAAAAACAAAAACTGAGCACGACAGACGGTAAAGGGAACCAAGGGACAAATAGTCGTCTACATTTCCAATAATTTTCAATGTACGCTTGTGGATTGAGTCAAGTCTCTTCAGGTGTGATTTGAAGGTTGACTGCCAAATTATGGCACAATACTGCAGGTAAGGTTTCAGAAGTCCGTTGTAAAGTAGACGAAGGGTTTTTCAGGAAATATATGCTTCAGTTTCCTGATGATGCCAAGATTGCGAGAGAGTTTCAGCTCCACAGCCTGGATATGGTTTAGAAAGGAGAGGTTTTTGTCCAGGAGTACACCTAGACACCTCGCAAAACCCGTTTCTGACCGCCTGATCGTTCCTCTAGAAGTCGTAATTCCAGTTATTTCTGGATGACTAGTTCCAATCCTTGAAAAGAATAGCACACACGATTTGTCGACATTTATTACCAATCGATTTGCATCCATCCAGACGTAAGTTTCTTCTAAGACAATCTCTAGTTTTCTCTGGAGTGACGTCATGCCAGAGTCACAGGAGGCCATTGTAGTATCGTCGGCGAATGCCAGCAGCTCACTAGAGTGGTTGTCATTATTTGAAGTGTCTTCACCGCAGCAGAGTTTGCAGCACCATGAGGTCCTGAAATTTGAGTTCAGAACACGACTTAGGTCATTCACATGAATCAGAAATAACAATTGACCTAGGATCGATCCCTGTCGCACACCGAAATTTACCACGGTATCTTTGAACGGATCTTCTCCTATGTACATGCGCCGATTGCTAAGGTAGGACTGGAACCATTTCAGTGCCTCTCCTCTAACGCCGTTTTGTTGTAGGTTCCCTAGTAGAATTCCATGATCTATACTGTCGAATGCTTTTTTGATATCGAGTAAAATAGCAGCTGGCAAAAGTCCCAGGTCAAGAGCTTTATTGATAAACAAGCTCAGTGACGTCAGCGCATCTTCAGTTGAATGTCCTGGTCTGACTCCAAATTGTCGTTGGTTTAGGAATCCCTTCGCTTCGAGAAAAGAGCAAAGTTGATTTTTCATAGGTTTTTCGAAGACTTTGGAAAATACCGAAAGAATTGAGGTGAGTCGAAAGTTAGATGGGTCATCTTAAGGGCCACCTTTATGGAGAGGCACTATTCGTACTTTCTTGAGGAGTGATGGAAATACCCCCTTCCGCAATGAGAGGTTTATCAATGTTAACGGTTGTAATACAGACGGCAACACTGCTTTCAACACTTTCGTGTGAACGCGGTCGAATCAGGACGGAGATGTGCCTCTTAAGTTTTTGACAATCATTGAGACGTCGAGGGAAGTTACGGGAATGACTGCCATTGACTTAACACACGCTGGACCTAGAAAATCCTTGTAGGATTTTGCTTGGGGTGTTACTGTGTTCGCCGTTTTCTCTCCAATGCTGGCGAAGAAAGTGCAAAGGGCTTTCGCAACTTCAGTTTGCTCAGTAAAGGTTTTCCCATCAACAGTAATTTTGGAGGATAGTTCAGGTTTTTGGCCGTTGGGTCGTAACAGTGAATTAATTTTCTTCCAAACTTTCCTTCCATCCATACCACTTTCAGCTAGTTTTGTATTAAAATATTCTCTTTTGGCCTTTCTGAGAATTGATTGGAGGCATTTCTTATAAGATTCATAGATTTCTAGGCTAGCTATACTTGGTCGGTTACGGTATTCAGCCCAAAGCTTGTTCTTCTTATTAATACATCTGAGTAAACTCTCAGTAACCCACGGATAAATTGGTGTATTTTTTCTCCCATGTTTAGCTGCTTTTTCTTTAAAACAATGTGCTTTGTATAAAGTTGTAAACGTATTATGGAATAATTCGAAACCTTTGTTCAAATCTTCTTTTTCCAGAACACTATCCCATGTAATTTTCTAACCCACGGATAAATTGGTGTATTTTTTCTCCCATGTTTAGCTGCTTTTTCTTTAAAACAATGTGCTTTGTATAAAGTTTTAAACGTATTATGGAATAATTCGAAACCTTCGTTCAAATCTTCTTTTTCCAGAACACTATCCCATGTAATTTTCTCCAGTTTATCATTTAATGACCTTAAATTTTCTTCACGTAGGTCAATAATCGGTACGTCTTCTCTTATTTTCGAAAATGATCTTGCTACTTTTGATGTCTCGAAGACGGTGAATAGGGGGAAATGATCCGACATATCACTGACGATGACTGAAGCTGAGAGTGGAGATAAAGTCGAGAAAATATTGTCTATTAGAGAATGAGTAAATTCCGCAACTCTTGTCGCGATAGTGATTGACGGATAGAGGATAGATCCAGACGTCAGCGTGAGGAGGTCTTTGGCACTACTTGTAAGGGGATGGGCCAGGTTGATATTGAAATCGCCCAGAGAGACCACATCATGATTCTGTTTCTCCAGCAGCTGGAGTGTGTCCGATAATATATCCATAAAAGAAGAAACAAAGCCTGATGGGGATCGGTAAATTTCTCCAATTATTACTTTTCTTCGTGAAGGAAGCGACATTTAAAGGAAAAGTGATTCAAATATGCCCTCCACGTTCCGAGTCAGTTGGTTATTTATATAAATTGGGTATTCATTCTTTGTGTAGATTGCCAATCCTCCTCGTCTTGTATCTTTTCTATGTATAAAATTCGATGTGTATCCGGGGATATCTAACAGGCTATCATTCTGTCTCGTCAGGAATGTTTTGCAAAGTCCAAGAACATCAGGCTGTACTTGCCGACACATAGTCATTACAACTGTCAATGACGAACATAATCCTTGACAGTTCAGGTGAATTACACTGAGCTGAGATTTGGAGCATCCTTGGGCCATATTTATTATTTGAGTATATTTAATTCGAGCAAACTTACTACTATTAAACAAAGAATAATCTGTTTCATTACTTATTACTCGATCAAAAATTTCTTCCGAATTCAAAAACGATTTTTCTAACTCTTCTAACCTATTCTGAGCTATCGGCAAGGCATTGCACCCCGGGGACAAAGAGTGGGAACTCAAAACACTTTTCTATCAAATGATAATGATTCAAATGATTCTTCCTATTAGTCAGAGCGCCAGATTCTGTATCTCGCTTATTTCGCTTAGTACCCATGCCGGAAGGTATAAAAATGTTAAGGGTGGATCCCATGGTAGTCGACCATGCTGAAAACGAATATCGTAGGGCGCATGTTCGCCGTCGAGGCGCTGAGATATAGGCCAAAAACATCAAATTTGGCCTATAATGGGGCTCGACGATTCTAATTTTTTTTTTACAGATAAGATTGGTCAAATCCCGCGTGCTCTTACATCAATAGGAAGAAGAGACTTGGGGATACATGAATATGATTTTTTTTTGTAAGAAAAAAAAAATTAAAAATAGTACACTTTTTACTGAAGTTTAAAAAAAAATCAGATTTTTGTCAACAAATTTCTAACAGAAAGGCTAAAAACTCGAAATTTTTTAAAGATGAAGTATTTTTTTTATTAAAAAAGAAAGGCCGTTTAATTCCGAACACATTGAGCTAAGAAAAAAAGTTTAAATTATTGTATCTGGGGGGTCTGCAACTTTTTTAGCGAGTGTACCCGATAATAGGAATTTTGTTTAGTAGCCTGCTACCTAGCGGGAAGTTGATTGATAAGCTAAGCAGAAGAAATTGATAAGCAGAAGATGGAAAAGAAAAATGAGTCAGGTAGGCCAAGATAAAAAAAAACAAAAAAAAAACAGTTACTTCAGGTTGATTCAACATGTGATTCTGACGCAAATACTGATTTGCTGATGGATGATAATGAAGAATATGACACAAATTTGGAAGATAAAAAAAAAAATTGAAAGAAGTAGAATTTTTAAAAGCACTTTTGGTGTTGTAGAGTTGGCTGGCCAAAGGAGTGTAAATTTGTTTTTTGCAGAAATAAGAGACTTAATGAAAGTAATTTACAAAATTAAATATCACAAGAAACTAGGTGATACTGACTCCTTTAGATTTATAAGGACTGATCAAAAGGCATGTTACATTGATCAATCAGATTTAGTATTCGAACTTCCAGTTCTAGTAAAAACCCGTGGGAATGCTTGTCAAATGGAATATTTGTGATTTGAAATTGATTTGTCAATATTTAATCTAGAATAGTTGATACTTGCTGGAGAACAAGTAGTAAATGTGTTCCTGTTTGTTATTGTACTTATTTATGAAAGTAGTCAAAATTACAACACAAAGTGGCCAAAGGTACATGATCTATGCTGTACCTCTGACCAGTTGATGTATATTTTTTGACCTGTGTTTACTCAAAAATAAATAATGCAATACATGTTCCAGAGATAAAATGTGTGTTTTAAGAACAAAAGTTGGTTATGAATTTAATGTATCATTTCATCATGAAATACCGTCTCGAAGAAAAATGGTCTCGAAGTCTCGAAGGAAAATGTTCCTAAAAGCAACGTGTTTTACTTGCCTTTCCTTCATGAAGCACCAAACAACCATGCAACAGTCGAAAAATCTCTGCGAACGTTCATGGCGACAAGTAAAGCTGTCGGATGTGACGATACGGTGGTCACGCAAGATCTCAGCTAGCTAGCACAGGGAGTGAAAAGTAAATACCCGGATGACTTCAAAAACGTAATCCTACGGATGGGAGGCTTCCACCTCCTGCTCAACTATCTCAATGCAGTTGGTAAGATAATGGACAGCTCCGGACTCAAAGAGATTATAGTACAGGCAAAGCTGCGGCTTCCTGGTACTTGCAAAAAGGTTTTTCAAGGGAAAGGCTACTACCAAGCTGTCAATGCCTACAGTATACTGTACGAGGTCTTGTAGCCCTCTACTGGGAGTCCTTGGAAGAGTACTACTCCGAAGAACAAGAAGAATTATCCCGTCTGGACCATCTGGGTAGTGCCATTGAGTTATTCAGGACTTCATTGGCAAACGGTGCTAACGCGCGAACTGCATTTCAGGAGGCAAACAATACCTCATTCACTTTGGCTCCCATAATGAATGCCTTCGACACCCTGCGAAATGCATCGCCCACGTTTGCTTTCTGGCGGCAGTTCTTGGAAATACTTGAAACAGTGATGCAATTCATTCATGCTGAACGAGACTGTGACTAGGAATTTCATTTGACAGCAACTGCTCGGATGTTGCCATACTTGGCGGCGGCTGACCATCCTATGCATACAAGATGTCTCATACAGTACCTATCAGACATACGAAGTTTACCACAAACCCTTCCTGATGTACAGAGGAAGTTCAAGAAATGATACTTCGCAGTGAAGAGAACGCACACCAGGTTCATGGCCACCTGGTCCGATCAGATACTAAAATGTACAGTGAACAAGGATGCAAAGACGACGGCCGGAATAATAGGAGAACAAATGGATGAGAGACAGATTGAAGCTTGGATTCTTACAAAACAGATTTTCGCTACCATCAGCAATGGTTTCCTGCAAGTAGTCAACGTATCCACAAAGACATTGAAACATCACGAAGACAATCAGTCGACGACGACGCGATTACAACTTTCGCGAGATAGAGTTCGAGACATTTTAACTACATGTGCCTTTATTTTTGAACATCTTCCGCAACAATCAACCAAGACTTCCTCAGGCTGGAAAATGAGGACGGGGAACAAAGCTGTGCTGTTGAACTGGCTAAGAAAAAAAGGAGGACTTGCAGCTTGGCCGGCGACTTTGAAATCCAAAGAAACAACATCAGCTACAGTACACATCATTAACCTAATGTCCAAGATGAGGTCATATCGGCCTGTCAGGTTTGAACCAGTCAAATCCTTCATGGAAAGATTGCTTCTATCGTTGCTGAATGATCTTTCAGTGGGTATTCCTGAAGTCCACGCGGTACGACGGGCTGTTTGGGAAGCTCAAGGACACTGGACAGTTGATCTCCTTGAAATCAGCATGCAGACTCCAAACGAGGGAAAGGGAAAAACCTCCAGATTTCCGCTCCTAGCGCAATTGAAGAATGGGATGCCGTACTTGCAAGTTCAGCATCTAAAAGCCGGCTCCTCGAAATTTCGTATGAAACCTGGGAGCAGATGGGTGATCAGCTTCCGAACGCACTCAACATTTTTCTCTCAGGTGGGTTCAAGGGGAGATTCAAAGAGTCTCTGGTCAAGCGTGGCTGCAGTCCAACTTTACCAGAACACTGTGACTACGAGGAATGCTTGTCCTCCAGCCACGAAGAGGCTGACCAACACCTTATGACACATGCCAAGCACGCAAGCCGTTACGCTTGTAGCATCGTTGTGCATGCCAACAACATAGACGTGGCAGTAGCCTGTGTTCATTTTTTTGAAGAGCTTCAAGCTGAAGGACTGAGCGAACTTTTCTTGAAGTTCCTGACTTACATTATTCCAGTACACGAGCAGGCGGATGGAGTCCACTTGTCCAAAGAGGAGCAGGTTATGTTACCGTTTGTGCGCTGTCTGTCAGGGTGTGACACAACGAACTTTTTCTTCGGCGTTGGGAAAAGCTTCTTTCTTAAAGACCGCGGCGTCTCCAACTATTGCCTCAAAAATGGTGTCTGTGACGGAGCGGATCAAGGATGCAGAAGGGAAGCTTTCAGTCCACGCGTTTAGACAAGTTTACGACCTATCAAAATCCCTGGTCATTGAAATATACGGTAAGCAGGCCGGATCCAATTCACTGGCCAGTGTAAAGGCTTACATTTAGTGCCAGAAACAAGATGTGAGAAGACTGCCACCTTCTGACGACACCTTCAAGCCATGCATACGAAGAGCCATATTCACTACATGGATAATCTTGTCGTAAGTACAGGCTCGGCCGAGCATTCCAGTTTCACTCCTTCATGGATGGAAGATGGCTGAAGGGGGAGTAGATGCGGTCGTCTCAAGCTATAAAGAAGCATCAAGCCTGGAAGCTTACTGCTGATGCAAAAGTGGAAGATGCAGGAAAGATTGTAGCTGCTCAAAAATGAAAGGATGCTGCAGCTGTTGCTCCTACCGTGGAACGAGGAGGGCATGCAGGCAGTCTGACCTTGCCCCATATGAATTCTTGGAAGAAGAAAATGAGGAATATTTTTGAAAGTTTTATTTAAGTTTTTATTGAAGTTTTATTTTATTTGATTGTTTTATTTGATTTAAGTTTTAATTACGACAGGTCCCTAGTCAGTTACTATTACCCAATTTTACGGGCAGGCCGAGTAAGACAACTTCAGTGCGCTGACTGAATCTATCTGTGAAGCAGAATTCTTTCATGTAGTAAATATCTCAGTCGTATCAGTGGCAAATCAGGTCCCGAAAAGGTAATTGCAGACGCCTTAGTACACCAAAAAACATATTCGTCCATTCTAAAAAAAAAAAAAACACTTTCTTTAGTCAAAATTTTTTTTAAACCTATTTTTATTGTAAGTAAAAGTAAATTTTTTTAAACAGTTAGGAAGTTTGAAGTATTCCTACCCTTTGAAGAAAAACAAAATTATGTCCCTTTTCACGATACGGCTAGTGATCATTTCCGTGACACTACAAAAGAAAAAATTGCAGACCTTTTAAAAATACAAATAGTTTATATTTTTTAGTTCAAATTGTACAGAATTGAATGAACTTTCTTTTCGAATATGAAAAAAAAGTTTGTTACCTTGAAGAAATTTCGAGTTTTTAGCCTTTCTTTGAGATATTTAAATTTTACAGCACTTATTTTGAAACTGCAGTAAATAGGGAAACAAAATAATTTTTTTTTTCATTTTAAAAATCATATTCTTGTTGATCTAGATCTCTTCTTTCGACTGATATAACATTACGCCGGATTCGTCAACCCAATAAGTTGCAAAAAAATCCTGAATCGTCACACTTAGTTATAGGCTAATTTTGGCCTATATCTCACAAATGCCCCAACAGCAAACATGCGCACTACGATATTCGTTTTCAGCATGATCGACTACCCTAAGATCCGTCCTCAGCCTTTTTGTACCTTCCGGCATGGGTGGGTGCACGATACAGAATCTGGCGCTCTGACTATATTAAAGGAAAGACCAGTGCGCACAGTGCGGTTTTTAATAAATATCGTGTTTGAATAAATCTTTTTTCATTTGCTTTTTCCTTCATATTTACCTGACCACTTTTCCATACCCTTATTGCAATTTGTCGGTCAAATTAATCAAAGACTGGTACAAATTAAATCAATTATAGTAATCAAAATATAGATGGCAGGCAATATTCTTAGCCAAACCAGCAAATCATTAGATCTATGAAATATTTGGAAGTAAATCCATCCAAGAATGCAGGAAAGCAATTGAGGATTATGGGGCTTTAATGCTAGTTTGATGACGATACAGATGGAAAGTAAATTAATTTCTATTTTATGCTTGAATACTTTTTATTGAATATACAGGGAGCTCGGAACTGAAGTCAAATTAAAAAAAGAAATAAAACCAAAAAGAAATACGGTGCCACATAAAATCCTACCGATCAACTCGTATCTTGGTTGTAAACTCTTGGATATTGGTGGCTATATTGGAGTTTACAAAAACATTTCAGGGAATTAACCGGCATCAGTATCACTCCTGGGTATAATGGTATTAATATCAATAAATAGATCCTAGTCCACTTTAATTTCATTACTTATTCCTTCTAGAGATGAATACTAACACTTAATTTGCAAGGTAGGAAACATAGTCAGATTTGCAGCTATTTAAAAGCCAGGAGGGTCATCATTTGAGTTTGGCAATAAAAACCACGAGCCAAGAGTAGTTTCCACTAGCAGTGTGGATTTGCTCTCCAAGTTGGACGTAAAATCCTGACACCTGTCCGCAAGTATCACTGGAAAGCAAAGCAAATTCTTCACTAGACAGCTAGCGAAAATTGTTCTTAAAAGAAATGGTTACTTTAATAAAAAAAAATCCTGATATTATTTAATTTAAAGTAGTACCGATACACCGCTTTGGGCGTTACTGTTCTTTAGTTCAGTCATAGCCATGGTAAATTCCTGAAATCCAGAATGTTTTACCTTTTATCATTATGAAAACAAAAAACAAAAATTACGAAAACAGATAAATAAAAAAAAACTAATTTCAAATTTGTAATTATATCCAGTTTTTTTTTCTTTGAATTTCCACTTATACTCTTTTTTCGTCTTGATAGATGCAGAAAAATTGAAACATTCTTACCGAAGCCATGGGTTTAGCATGCACAGTGCAAGTCAGTTCTGCGTCATATCCTTCCATGGAGTTGATGGACGTTCTCTCAACTTCTATCTCTGGCTTGTCTACACAGAAAATTAAATTTGAGAAGTTCAACGTGTCCAATTATCGACTAAACAACATTAGCTTAATCATTAATCAATGTGAAAAGATATCCCATTTATTTCGAACGTTCCAGCCCACAGCCAAGATACATGTCAAGACTAAGCAACATGTACTATTTTAGGACAAATCATGAAATTTATATTGCCTTAGAATTTCAACTAACCAAAAAAGGTGCGCAACAGAGGAAAAAAATAAAAGAAAGAAAAAGATAAGTCAGATGAAAATGTCATTTCTTTACACTGATGATGTCATTGCTTTCACAGTCCTTCCTGTATCTCCAGAATATACAGTTTTTCTAATGTCACTTGAATACACTTCCACAAAAGCTGTATTGGCACACCAATGCCCAGGAGGGAGGGGGCTTCGGATCAGAACCTAGAAAATTCCGTATTAACCCAACAATTTGCATATAATTCTCATACATCCATGTCGGTGGGTACAACCCTCTCCACCCCCTAAGAAAATTAATCGCAATTATATGTATCCAGAGGCGGTAAATATGTCGCTAGTCTTCTCGATAACTAAAATGTAGTCAACGCGGTCCATGAGTAAGTCCTTGTGAAAATAAAGGTATAATTTCTTTTAGATGTTATATTTGTGATGACTCTTAAGGAGTTGCAAAAAACGCAATGGAAAAGATCAATTTGGAGCATCAGTTTATAATTATATTCTAAAAGCAAAGTTTAAGATTCTTATAAACACGTACATTTCGAAAAGACAAGAAGACTTGATAAACGGGAATTCTAGATCTATACCATTCACTCAATTAATAGCATGTCTAGTTTCGTTAACGTAGACAGAGGAAGGTATGAGAATATTCCTCTGGAGCATTCGCCAACTGTAAAGAGATCAATTCTTCTCCCCCCATGGATTTTCAAAAATACCATTCTTGGTAATTTCCGTAAAAAAAAAAAACAATCGAAAAAGACAAACAAACGTGTCCCCTTAGATTTTTGAAAATATCTGTTTTTGTATCTTCATTTTTCAAATTATCGCAAAAATACTTGCTTCCAACGCCCCCCGCCCCCCCCCACCACACACACACAACCACATTTTCATGAACTGGTGCCACAGAATAATTGTCGTGGATGTTTTAATATTTACCATGTTTTTATATTTTATGTCCCCTTCAATATATAATTTTAAGTACTTTGTTTTAGGGAACTGAGAGCCTTTGATTGCCCTTATTCTGATTAATTATTTCTCAAACAAAATGGGTTAAATGGATTTTTCCCCCCCATTTTATCCAATCATTGCTTCTAATATATAGCTAAGGATTGTTCCCATGTAGTTTCCGTTTTGTTGGAATTATAAATTCCAGAAGTTGCATAATTAATGAGTCGGCATCTTTTAGGCAAGCTCAGTTATTTTTGGCCCATAAAGGCCGGATGCTGTGCCAGGCCAAGCATACTTAAAATCCTTGGTTAAATTTTACTGAAGAAAGAAGATAATCAATTTTCAAGGGATTTTACGCCTTTTGGAGGGCAAAAACAAAATGAGAGCGACGTTAAACTGAATAAAGACACTATTTTGGATATAACGGGTTTTCTTAGTGTTCCTTTTTTTATAGAAATTTACACAGAGGAAAGTAATGGATAGGGCATTTTCCCAAGATTTGTTCAAGGACCTCAGTTTTCAGAGGAAAAAGTTGAGCAAACACTGATATGCAAATAAACATGGATATCTGTTTGAACGTAAAACGATTTTTTTTTACCGTTCTTTGACAAATAAGTTGGCATTAGGTCCTAGCAGGGACTGTGGCTTAGATTCGCTGAAGCCAAAGCTCAAATTTTTGTTTCATGCTATCCCTAGTTATAAGGCTTTGCGGTATGAAGGGTCTTGCTTTTCTAAAGTGATAAAAAGGAATATCTGCCATTCCAAAGCTCAATAACAGTTAGAAAAAATGTACACAAGAATCATTTGTATAACGTAGGTAATGGGAAAATCAGAGGCGCCATTTGGGGGGGGGGGCAAATGCCCACCCCAGATTTTCCAGGGGGCCCAAGCGTCCACCACAAAGGGCCCTTTGCCGGCCATAATAATTACGCTATTTGCTATTAACCATTGTAAACTTTGAAAGTAGGTTAGATACATAATAAAATTCTCAAGTTCTGTTGAATACCCATTTTGTAGATGATTATATTAATATTATAAATTCTGAATATTTGCAGTAATTCCTCTAAGTTGACAGATTAAAATAGGTCAGTTCCTGGCAAATGTTTCAATGTTTATTTCCTTGTTTTAGTGAATATAAGCCACCGTTTTAGATTACAAGAGTCAGTTCTTATTCTGTTTCTGTCCTCGTCTTATGTACATTTACTCTATCATATGTGTAAATAAACATTTTTATGCTCGACACATAAACCTAATGACAGTTACAGACGCGTGATATCCTCTACCGGTCAAATCCCAGATTGTAGGCCAACGCTACCATAAGACTCTAAAGAACATCACAGAGAAAGTCACACTTTACAGAGAGGAGTAGAAGACTTTACACCATTAAGCCTATTGACGTAAGGTATTAATAGACATTAGCATTAGTTAGTATAAAGTCATCCTAAGGATTGGGATTGGAGTGACAGAATTGTTTGTGATCTTGTTGATTCAATATCTTATTTGTTTGTTATCATGAGTTTGTTAGGAGCTCAACAGCGGAAATTGACAGCCTTGGAGAAGGAGAAAGATGCTGAGTTCTCTGAGTAGATGGATTAAGAAACAGAAACCGTCACCATGTGAACTGGTTCAGCGAGTAACTGCAAGTTTGGGTTTCAATTATAAGTGCCACTCACAGTTTTGCGGACTAAAAGAACTGAATTTGGGCGGAAAAGGGTTTTCCGTGTTTTTATGGCACTTGCTATCTACCAAGTGACATATAGCAATCGCAAATTCTGTCGGTCTATCTGTCTGTCCTGGTTTTGCTACTTTAGGCACTTCTAGGTCAGCTAGGACGATGGAATTTGGCAGGCGTATCAGGAACCAGACCAGATTATAGATATCAGGATAGATATGTGATTGACATAATCGGAACGGATCCACT
Organism: Artemia franciscana; assembly: GCF_032884065.1. NCBI lineage: Eukaryota > Metazoa > Arthropoda > Branchiopoda > Anostraca > Artemiidae > Artemia > Artemia franciscana. The sequence continues at coordinate 51,947,330 of NC_088863.1, read as the reverse complement.
CTCTTTGGGGGAGTTGGGGGAGGGGGGGTTGATTTTGAAAAATGAGGTATTTTAACTTACGAAGGAGTGATCGGATCTTAATTAAATTTGATGTTTTGAAGGATATCGTGTCTGGGCCATTCTCCGGTGTTCCAGCTCTTTTGAGAGCAAAATCCCCACAGGAATTCTATATTCATTGCCACACACATAAGCTGAATTTGGTCATTGCGAGCTGCGTTGAATCTGTCGACACTGTTGGTTCTTTTTTCTCACTGGTCCAGACTTTATACACATTCATTTCCAACAGCAACACTCGGCATCAGTTGTTTGTTGAGGCCCAAAAAGCTGCCGAACTGAAAATTAAAAAGCGCCAAATACTTTGTCGTTCTGGTCGACGAAACAAAGGACAACTCGAAGAAAGAGCAGCTTGCCATTCTTCTTAGGTACCTCGACGAAGGAAAAGTAAAAGGAAGACCGATCGGATGCTATCACATGAAGAGCCTGGATGCTGAAAGTCCAGTAAATTTCAGTCATGACACAGTGACAAGAATTTGAGTCAATTGGAACTACTGTGTCGCGCAGTGCTACGACGGAGCAAGCGTAATGAGAGGACCATTCTCCGGTGTTCCAGCTCTTTTGAGAGCGAAATCCCCACAGGCATTCTATATTCATTGCCACGCACATAAGCTAAATTTGGTCATTGCGAGCTGCGTTGAATCTGTCGACACTGTTGGTTCTTTTTTCTCACTGGTCCAGACTCTATACACATTCATTTCCAACAGCAACACTCGGCATCAGTTGTTTGTTGAGGCCCAAAAAGCTGCCAAACTGAAAATTCTGGAGCTGGAAAGAAGTGCTGCCACATGATGGTCTTACTGGTATCGATCTATATCAAAGGTTAAACTCTGATATGAATGCATTTTAGCTGTACTGTCTGCTGTAAGCGAGGGAGCTGACGTCAAAGTATGGGCAGAGGCAGCTGGGCTCCAGAAGAAGATGGAATCGTTCCTTGTTATCTTCCAATTGCAATACACAGAAGCAATTATGTGAGCGACGAAATCGCTGTCTCAGCAGCTCCAGGCTGTCGACTCAGTTATTTCTCGATCGCGCACCCTGATTCAGGCCACAAGAAGCGAACTCACCGACCTGCGTTCAGACGCTTCATTCGTATCGCTTTTCGAGAAGGCTAAAGATTTTAAGACAGAACTCGAAATCGAAGTACCTACTGTGAATGAACCCGCGACTAGACCCTCCTCTGTTGGTCAGAATGGACGACCTCGAAGAACTCGAAAGATCACCCAGCATCTGAAACAAATTGTGACAACTTTGACGCTAGGAAAGAATTTCATCGAATCCGGAAATCGGACTACGACTGTGGCGGATGAAATGAAGCGAATTAGAATGTGACAGAAGGTTCACAGATAACTTACCAGTGCTGAGTACACTCGAAGCCTTGGATCCAGACTCAACCAAGTTTATGGATACAGAGCTGCTCAAGCATTTCTCTGCTCTTTATGGTGAGCTGGATATCGACGACATTCTTCTCGAATCTCAAGCTGGTATTGCCAAGCGTTTCTTGCTTGATGAGGAGAAAAAGCTGGAAAACTTCCTAGACAATGTCGACCATCTTCAGGCATTACCAGTGGCTTACTCAGAAGTAATTAAAGTACTTCGTATTGCTGCCACACTTTCTGTGATAACAGAATAACTGGAGGGGCATTAGTCTCATTTCGACTCCGGGTAAACTCTCCGCACAGATTATTCTCCGGCGCATTCAGACAGCCCTCGATAGTCACTTGCGTGACGAACAGTATGGCTTCCGGCCGTCCCGTTCCTGCACTGACCTCATCTATATGCTACGAATGATGATCGAGGAGTCCAATGAATGGAGACAAAAAATGTACTTGATTTTCGTGGACTTCGAAAAAGCGTTCGACTCCATCGACCGAGACTCGCTTTGGAAAATCTTGCGGTACTATGAAATCCCCGAAAAAATAGTGTCCCTAATTGTTGCATTGTATGAAAACACAGAATGCTGTGTTCGGACCCAAGATGGGAACACCAGATATTTCCGTATCATGTCCGGCGTAAAACAGGGTTGTGTCCTTTCTCCGTTACTCTTTGTCCTCGTTATTGATTACGTACTTCGTGATTGTAGAGGATTTGGCATCCAAATTGGAGAAGCCAAAAAGCTAGCCGACCTGGATTTTGCTGACGATATTGCCTTGATGGAGAGGAACAAGGCCAAACTCCAGGATCTTCTTAATACTATCCGTGAAAATGCTAGCCGACTTGGACTCAAGATCAACACGGAGAAGACGAAGAGTATGGCAACAACCGATTACCCTCTGGACATGAATGCGGAGATTCAACCATCGAGCAGGTCGTGGAGTTCAGGTACCTCGGCAATACTGTGGAGAATTCAGGATCAAGTGAGCGAGAAGTGCAGCAGAGGATTGGGCAAGCCAGTGGAGCTTTTAACCGACTAAAGCCAGTATGGCGATCGAAAAAGTATTCCCTGAAGCTGAAATTGAGGCTATTTAACAGCAACGTCCTTTCTGCACTTCTCTACAGCAGTGAGTGCTGGAAGTTGAATCAGCAACAAGAAAGACGGATCCTAGCCTTCGAAAACAACTGCCTTCGGAGGATCCTGAACATCGACTGGAGGGAACACGTCACAAACCATATAGTCCGCTCTATCTCAGGCCAGCCCAGGGTCACAGACGTCATCCGGCAACGTAGATAGCGATACCTTGGGCACGTGATCCGTATGAAGGAAGACAGGATCCCTAGGCAGATCCTAGAGTGGCAACCCCAGGGAACTCGCAGGAGAGGTCGACCCAAGAACACGTTGCATCGCACCTACCAACGGGATTTGTCGAACATCCACACGACGATCCAGCCCCAGTGGGAAGATGTTTGGGCAGCGGCGCACATGCGGGATGACTGGCGGCTCTTCGTGGATGCCCTGGGTGCCTCTGGCGGCACAGGAGGATCTAAGGTAACGTCTAAGGTAAGGTTCCCCTTGTTACCTTGAGTGTTGTAATATTTTATTATCTTGTTATGTTTTTCCTTTTTGTAAATATATTTGATCTGGAAGATTTCTGCTGAAGGAAAACCGAGATTTTGGTTACAACCCTCAGCATGTAAATGAAGATTACTTTCACCGAGGTATTGTTTACTTAAATAGGAAAGTTTCTCGCTGAGGAATGCCAGCCTCTATTCTGGTTGAATTTTCCACTTTCAGTTTATTCACTTAACCACGTTGCTTGTATTCTTCGTTGTTACAATTAATCTTAGAGGTCAGTGTGGCTGAGTTCACATTCGGTTACAGTACATTTTCAAGCAACACACGGGTGCTGAAAATGCGTTTTTACTTAGAATATTCAATTGATTTGATGCCAAAACCCGCATCTTTCTTACGCGACACGAAGTGAATCGGGGGGGGGGGGGGCAGATGGAGTTCATGCCCACCCCACGATTTGGCCCAAATGGCGCCTCTGGGGAAAATCCATCAAGCGGGTCGCTCCACTTACCTGGGTGGTATTGTTAAGTGTAAGAAGTAGAATAACCATGACGCAGGGTGTTTTTTTTTCACTTGGAAAAGTTTATTAAAAAGGAAGACAAGCGTGCGAACTCAGAAACAAATATTTGAAGTCATTGTAATGACCGTGTTGAAGTGCTGCTCTGAAACGCGGGTGATTTGTAAGTATTTGTAAGATGTTTTCCAAAGGAATTTTCTAAGGAGGTATAGAAAGCCATTTGACTGATCGTATGCCATGCTTTACGGATGAAGGATGACAGATGACCAAATAATGTTCTTTTTGGACATCAAACTGGGTCCGAACGAAAAGTAAGCCACCCCCCCCCCGAACGGGACAGAAGGATGCCATACCAAAGGATTTGGTAAAAATTCATGGAAACGAGTGAGGGGGTAAGCTTTAGTCAGATCAGAGTGGAGCTGTGCGCAGCTGTGTTGCACTCTGATGGCTTTGTGTTACAGTGAGTTAGTAGTAGTAACAATTTCGATGTGCCCCTTTATTTCCCAAAAATTTTCAATGCAGAATTGCCGGAAAAGGTACTTTTCCGAAGTGGTCAAACTTTATTATCCGACGAGAAATCAGAAGCTTTTTCTATCTCCGAATAGGAAAAAATTCGATATATTTGCAAATAAAATTAGATCGATCTCCAATAAGATTGTTTCTGAATAAAAGCGCATGGAGAGAATCCTCCAAGTGGCATAACATTCTAAGCCTTCATTCCCACTCAACGTATATGATATGATGAAAGACTTACTGCTCTCATTGCTGTTATAAGGGAGGAAACTAACAACTTGAAATCGAAATAATTCTTCTCTTCATTTATAAAAACTTTTAACGTTGCAACTCGGGTGTTGGATATGAACTTTTATAGAACCTGGTGTTTTTTTTTTGTATTCAAACTGCAATGGTATATACCCCTACTAAAAGACTCTACAAGCTTGTTCCCCTGTTACTGTTAAGGTTGTCTCTTGGATTTCAGATAATTTTCAAACAAATTTCAAATTCACGAACTTTCCGTGTCCCAAAGTCACTGCTGGACATGGAAATAAAATGAAAAATTAAGTTACAGCTGAAGATAGAGCCAAAACGGAGAAATTTAATGGAACTTACATTGCACTTCCAAAGAAACCCTGGCTTTGTCAGTTCCTTCAGAATTCGTAGCAACGCATTCATATGACCCAGAGTGTTCTCTATTGACGCTGGATATTGTTATACTTTCTCCAGCAATGGTCTTCTGGCCATCAAACATCTTTTTTCCCTAGAAAAAGTGGACTGTGACACTCGCAAATCTTTTATCGACAAAAACTACTTTTTTTTCGGCCACTAGAAACACACGGCTACTCTATGTTTGGATGATGAGACATTTCGATCATAAGCGCAAACTTCGAGGGCCTTAGGGGCCAGGACCCTGAATTGCTGCTTCCGAGAACTCAGCCAGCAAAAAAAAAAAAAACTTGAAGATTTCCAAGAAACATTTATTTTTTGTATGCTGGGACTGAATTTAGTTAAAATTCTAACGTTGGCAGCACCGATGCTGCCAAAAATTTTTATGTTCACTTCGATCGTCTAAAATTGGAACATATTATTTATAAACAAGAGGAGACATTAATTCTCAAAGTTAGTCTTCCCCTCCCCAAAAAAAAGGAAGACAGCGTCAATCATAACTGTTTGGAATGAATAGTACATGAAACTAGCTCGTGTTTAATAAGCAAACACAAGACGGTACTCAAGAATGCTTAGAATTTGAACTTACCTCGAAATGGGAAAAATTATAAAAAGAAAAATATTTACTTTTTTATTACCACTGAGCAAGCAGTTTGGATTCAACATGATGTTGTCCAACTTCAACAGTTACCTAGGACCATTATCTGTTCATTTCTAAAAGAACCCTCAATAAACCGAATTAAACAGTAATTAAAACCGAATTTAAACAGAGTAAAATGAGACTTCTAAAGCAATAAAAATAGAAATAAGAGAGGGCAATAAAAACGGAGGTTTGCTTTTTCAGCTAGCACAAGCACGATAAACGAATAATTTATAAAATGATAAAATTTTCTTTGAGGGGATAATTCAATCTCATATTTAACAGAAGAAAAACAAAATGAAAAAACTAGACAAAAGTAAGAAGCTTTTACCTTTTTACTTTCTTATTTTTGAAAGCTGGTAACATTTAAAAAAAAATATGGCTCCTACGTCATCAGTTGGCAAATGGGACAAGAATACTCCAATTTGTGACATTTTTCCAGAAACTTTTTCTTGAACTCTTGCCAGGAAATGGTACGAGCCAAAGCCCGTAGACAATATCAACAGTCTCAATAACAAAATAATTATATCAGTAATAATGAAAATGTGGTTTCACTTATTCCAAAAGGAGCAACCTTTGAGGGGAGGGGGGCTACGAGCCTCTTTTTGAAATCGTGAGAGCTGTACAATTTTTCATATAATTCCTATTACTTTCAGTATAATTCACTTCTTATTGGTATTATTTTAGAGTTGTGCTCCAACTTTCTCTCCTAACAAAAAAAAAATTTAGTGGTAACTGCCTGTTTACACTACAGACGGAACTACATTTATTATACGGAAAAAAACAAATATTCCCCGTTAATAATATTCCTTGGATGGCCCTTACTTTAATCGCAGGCCATTTTGTAAGTAGCGGGTAAACGCAAAGACAAATTAACTGGAAGTAAGGGAGCAGAAATAGGGAAGTTCCAACTTGTAACAATTCAGTTGGAACAACGATTGTAGATGTCAATAAGGCAGATTTATCATGAACATTGGAGCTGTCATTACTCACAAATGGTCACCACTAAAAAAAAAGATGCAGAAAAGAATAAATAAACAATAATAACATCTGTTTATGTTGCAGTTTTCAGTTTATTTTGTTAGTAGACACCAATTACTTATTGTATCTAAAAACATCAGCATTTAAAGTCTGAAGAAACAAGAGAAACATTTTTAAGAAGTTTAAAACAACAATGGGCACTTCAAAACTTTTTTCAAGTTCCCTAGGGCTTGAAAATAGCTTTCCTCGTCAAGAAACCGTGTTTTCCCACAACATATAATACAAAATATATTTCTTGCATACTTTTAATCTACCAAGACAGGGCTTGGAACAGATCCCTCATCAATTGTGGGCACCCATGAATAAAATCGTACAAGCTAGCTTTACTGCAACAGCTTGCTATAGACGAAGCATTGACTATCAAACAGTTCGTGGTAACGAACTGTAGTAAGGAGCGACCCGGCTCAATAGTAACCAAAACTCTAAAAAATAGAATTTTGATACCAATAGCTACATCAAAAGAATTGCATTTTAATGCTGGTTTTAAATATATAAGTTTCATCAAGTTTAGTCTTACCCATCAAAAGTTACGAGCCTAAGAAAATTTGCGTTATTTTGGAAAATAGGGGGAAACACCCCCTAAAAGTCATGGAATCTTAACGAAAATCACACCATCAGATTCAGCGTATCAGAGAACCCTACTGTAGAAGTTTCGAGCTCCTATCTACAAAAATGTGGAATTTGGCAGTTTTTGCCAGAAGGCAGATCACGGATGCGTGTTTATTTGTTTTTTTTTTTTTTTTTTTTTTTTTTCCAGGGGTGATCGTATCGATTCAGTTGTCCTAGAATGTTGCAATAGGGCTCATTCTAACGGAAATGAAAAGTTCTAGTGCCCTTTTTAAGTGACCAAAAACATTGGAGGGCACCTAGGCCCCCTCCCACGCTAATTATTTTCCCAAAGTCAACGGATCAAAATTCTGAGATAGCCATTTTATTCAGTGTAGTCGAAAAACCTTATAACTATGTCTTTGGGGACGACTTACTCCCCCACAGTCCCCGTGGGAGGGGCAACAAGTTACAAACTTTGACCTGTGCTTACATATAGTAATGGTTATTGGGAAGTATACAGGCGTTTTCAGGAGGATTTTTTGGTTGGGGGGAGGGGTTGAGAAGAAAGGGATATGCTGGGGGAACTTTCCATCGAGAATTTGTCATGGGAGAAGAAAATTTCCATGAAGAGAGAGCAGGATTTACTAGCATTATTTAAAAAAAAAACGATTAAAAAATAAATGTGAAAAAGCTTTTTAGCTGGAAGTAAGGAACAGCAATAAAACGTAAAACAAACAGAAATTATTACCCATATGAGGGGCTCATCTCCTTCTAATACCTCGCTCTTTACGCTAAAGTATTTTTAGTAATTTCAACTATTTATTCTACGGCTTTTGTGATTCAGGGGTCATTCTTAATGAATTGGGATAAAATTTAAGCTTTATGTAAAGAGCGAGGTACTGACGATGGGGAGAATCCCCTCATATATGTAATAAAAACATGAGAATACTAAAGTTCTTTACGTAAGCTAATTTATAAGTTACGTAAATCTTTTACCAATAAAAATATCAAACAGTTCGTGGTAACGAACTGTAGTAAGGAGCGACCCGGCTCAATAGTAAACGAAACTCTAAAAAACGGAATTTCGATGCTAAAAGATATATCAAAAGAATCGGATTTTTATGCTGATTTTAAATATATAAGTTTCATCAAATTTAGTCTTTGTCATCAAAAGTTACGAGCCTGAGAAAATTTGCCTTATTTTGGAAAATAGGGGGTAACACCCCCTAAAAGTCATAGGATCTTAACGAAAATTACACCATCGCATTCAGCGTATCAGAGAACCCTATACACAAAATTCCAAGGTCCAATCTACAAAAATGTGGAATTTCGTATTTTTTGCCAGAAGACAAATCACGGGTGCGTGTTGATTTGTTTTTTTTTTTTTTTTTCCCAGGGGTCATCGTATCGACCAAGTGGTCCTAGAGTGTTGCAAGAGGGCTCATTCTAACGGAAATGAAAAGTTCTAGTGCCCTTTTTCAGTGACCAAAAAAATTGGAGGGCACCTAGGCCCCCTCCCACGCTCATTTTTTTCCCAAAGTCAACGGATCAAAATTGGCTGCTTCCTCATCAGCGCCCCGCTCTTTACGCTAAAGTTTTTACTGTTTTAAAAAGAAGAATTGAGAGACAGAGTCAAACTTTAGCGTAAAGAGCGGGGCGTTGATGAGGAAGCAGCCTCTTTCATATACGAAGTAATTTCTGTTCGTTTTAAGTTTTAATGTCGCTCCTTACTTTCAGTTAAAAAAACTTGTTTTTTTTATTTAATTCGTAAAAAATTAAAAGTTCTAGTTGCTTCTTTAATTAACCAAAAAATCGGAGGGCAACTAGACTTCGTCCCCCGCTCCTTTTTTCTCAAAATCATTCGATCAAAATTACGAGAAAGCTATTTAGCAAAAAAAAAAATATGCAAATTTCCTTTTGATTATTCCTCTGCGGAGAGCCAAAATCAAAACATACATTGATTCAAAAACGTTCAGAAATTAAATAAAAAAAAACAAGTTTTTTTAACTGGAAGTAAGGAACGACATTAAAACTTAAAACGCACAGAAATTACTTCGTATATGAAAGAGGCTGCTACCTCATTAACGCCCCGCTCTTTACGCTAAATTTTTTTACTGTTTTAAAAAGAAGCATTGAGAGAAAGAGTCAAACTTTAGCGTAAAGAACGGGGCGTTGATGAGGTAGCAGCCTCTTTCATATACGAAGTAATTTCTGTGCGTTTTAAGTTTTAATGTCGTTCCTTACTTCCAGTTAAAAAAACTTGTTTTTTTTTTTATTTAATTACAAACAATAGCGCCAAAGAATCGCTATTGATGGAGCCGTGATTCTTAAAAAAGGGAAAAAATATAGAAAACTCAAAGTTAGCAGCAAAATAACAGACCTTACATATTTACAATACAAAAAGAGGTGAATATATATATATATATATATATATATATATATATATATATATATATATATATATATATATATATATATATATATATATATATATATATATATATATATATATATATATATATATATATATATATATATATATATATATATATATATATATATATATATATATATATATATATATATATATATATATATATATATATATATATATATATATATATGTATAATATATATAATATATATATATATAATATATATTTTATATATATATATATATATATATATATATATATATATATATATATATATATATATATATATATATATATATATATATATATATATATATATATATATATATATATATATATATATATATATATATATATATATATATATATGTATATATATATAATTGGAACTTTAAATAATCTTTCTACATTTTCTCCAGAAATCAAGGTCTGTCAATCCACAAAAATACAGAGGGGGAGGGGTAGGGGTAAATATTATTGATGAATATACGAAAAAGTTATTTTCAAACCTGAGGGGTAACTTTTATAATGTTCTCAATGTAAAATACTAAAACAAGTCTTTTAGGGGAACAATTACCCCTACCCCCACTCAAAATCAAAATGGATCAAGAATTTCCAGTCCAAGGAGCTATGTGACAAACCTTAGTTGCACCAACAGATTCAGCGTATCAGAGAACCCTACGGTAGAAGTTTCAAGCTCCTATGTACAAAAATGTGGAATTTGGTATTTTTTGCCAGAAGACAAATCACGGATGCGTGTTTATTTGTTTGTTTTTTTTTTCTTTCTTTTCCCCAGGGGTCATCGTATCGAACAAGTGGTCCTAGAATGTCGCAAGAGGGCTCATTCTAACGGATATGAAAAGTTCTAGTGCCCTTTTTAAGTGACCAAAAAATTGGAGGCCATCTAGGCCCCCTCCCACGCTCATTTTTTTCCCAAAGTCAACGGATCAAAATTTTGAGATAGCCATTTTGTTCAGCATAGTCGAAAACCATAATAACTATGTCTTTGGGGATGACTTACTCCCCCAAAATCCCTGGGGGAGGGGCTGCAAGTTACAAACTTTGACCAGTGTTTACATATAGTAATGGTTATTGGGAAGTGTACAGACGTTTTCAGGGGGATTTTATTTTGTTTGGGGGTGGGGGTGAGGAGAGGGGGCTATGTTGGAGGATCTTTCCTTGGAGGAATATGTCATGGGGGAAGAAAAATTCAATGACAAGGGCGCAGGATTCTCTAGCATTACTATAAGAAAACAATGAAAAATAAACATGAAAACTTTTTTTCAAATGAAAGGAAGAAGTAGCATTGAAACTTAAAACGAACAGAGATTATTACGCATATGAGGGGTTCTAAAAATACTTTAGCATAAAGAGCGAGGTATTTAGGAGGAGATAAATACCTTGCTCTTTATGCTAAAGTATTGTTAGTAATTTCAACTATTTATTCTACGGCATTTCTGATTCAGGGGTCATTCTTAAAGAATTGGGACAAAACTTAGGATTTAGTGTAAAGAGCGAGGTATTATAGAGGGTACAAACCCCCTCGTATACATAATAAAAATATAAGGTTATGAAAGTTTGTTACGTAAGTTAATTCTTAAGTTACGTATATTTTTTACTAATAAAAACGTTCGTTAAAAATTAAAAGTTCTAGTTGCCTTTTTAAGTAACCGAAAAATTGGAGGGCAACTAGGCCTCCTTCTCCACCCCTTATTTCTCAATATCGTCTGATCAAAACTAAGAGAAAGCCATTTAGTCAAAAAAAAAATTAATATACAAATTTCATTTTAATAATTTATGTGCGGAGAGCCAAAACCAAACATGCATTAATTCAAAAACGTTCAGAAATTAAATAAAAAAACTAATTTTTTTAGCTGAAAGTAAGGAGCGACATTAAAACTTAAAACGAACAGAAATTAATCCGTATATGAAATGAGTTGTCCCATCCGCAATCCCTCGCTCTTTACGCTAAAGTTTGACTATTTGCCACAATTCTACTTTTTAAAACAATTAAAAGCTTTAGCGTAAAGAGCGAGGGATTGCGGATGGGACAACTCATTTCATATACGGATTAATTTCTGTTCGTTTTAAGTTTTAATGTCGCTCCTTACTTTCAGCTAAAAAAATTAGTTTTTTTTTTATTTAATAACTAATAAGATGTGTTCTCCGGTGACATAAAGCTATTGGAAGGGATAAAAATGGTAAAGATCCTCCTGAGCCAATGCTTGCGCATAGGGTATCGCATTGACGTTTTAGTTGCAGGGGTCTTTTTACAGGGAGAAGTAGTAAGCTTGTCGTCCAACTTTGCTGCGTCAGGGATCGAACTCTGAATTAGGGATTGCTGAGAAGAGCATCAATCCATTGTCCTAAAAGAGGATATTGAAAGAGAAGAGAATGTTTTACATCCTTAGTCAAAAAATCACTGGAAGCCCATAAAAATCACTCTTCTTTGATACAATTGGATTTCCACAGAATTGTTGATTCAAATTTGAGACAGGTGGACGAAATAGCAATAAGGTGTGTATACGCGAATGAGGTCATGTTTGCCTCCATGATAAATTTCTTTCTAAATACAAATGTAATTCCTAAGTTTTCCTTATAAGTTATCTAAATATCTAATATAAATATCTAAGTTATCCTAAGTTTTCCAAAGTTTCTCCTTTATCACTTAAAACAACCAGACTTGTTCTTCACTGTATCCGGTACTTTAAAATCATTTAAAATAAATACTGTTAATAGAAAAATTTAAAATTTAATTTAATAGAAAATTCTGTAGAAAATTTAATATTCGGGAAATGTGGACTTCCACATTTCCAGACGGGAAATGTGGACTTCCACAAAATGACTTGACCTAATTCAGATCTAGAATGCAAATTCAGAGACAAAAAAAAAATATAAAGAAGGCTTTGAGAATTTCGAAGTCATTATTTAAGAGAGAATCAGCGACAAGAGCCTTCTTATAATTCTCTTTTTTAAGAAAAGTGTAAAAAGGAGCGAAAAAAATAATATTATATATGTTGTTATGTACTTAGGTTTACGCACTGTCTCTATAGTTTTACGCACTCTTAGGTTTACGCACTCCACTCACTGTGACCGGTACTTAATAAAATATTGACCGGTGACCGGTAAAATGTGACCGGTATAAAATACCACATAGAACCCCTTGTATTTTTGATTGGTTTACCTGGTTGTTCTGTAATATTCTCCCAATTATATATAAAAGGAAACCTCACTGCTAACCTCAACATGCTGTAGAACAAATTTTCTTTCCGCCTCTGTTACAGACAGGTGAAGAACAATTCTTTGTCCCTTCCGGGGTGAAAACCGATGCGGTTTTATTAGGCAAATAAAACTTCCTAAACAAGATTAAAAGACACCCTTATTGTATCGGCCATTATATAGATATACCAAGCCTTAATACCTATTAATTTCGATTTGCTGAGTCTTAAAAGGCACTAGACTTTATGTCTGTAGGGACCTCAGTATAATCAGAGCCTCGTGCTACCATTATAGTTTGATGACCATTATTCTTTTTATAAAGTTCAAGTGGATCGGAAATAGTTGGATAATTAGGGCGGGGGATTCTAAAGACTCATAAAGCTTGGATACATTGGCTTGGCAGAAGGAGATAACCGCAATTTTTGCATTGATTACAAACAATTTGCCTGTCATGTGACATCATCATTCCATTGTCAGACTTGAGAAAACAGTTGTAAACCTAATAGTACCGTAACCGAAGGATAATTTGAAAATTAAGAAGGCCTCAATGATGGCTTGAATTTGAACAAAGTACGGTGGCTTGAATTTGGATATAGTATCAAAAAGAAAAACTTTCTTACGTGCCTAAAAGTAAAGATTAGAGGCATACTTGCAAATTGGAAGGATTAATCTGAGGGACTTGCGTCGCTTGGGGTAATTCTTTGTGGAAAATGTCAGAAAATTAGGATGCCTGGCTCTCGAAAACCCCACTTTCTATCATCAAAACTCTCTTTTGAGAATGTACGCAAGGGGGCTTATATAACCCGAAACATCAAAAAGAAAAAAATGTGCCAAAATAACTTCAATAGCTTGTAGTGTAATTTGCCTATTATTGGCTTTTTATCGAACTTTTTTTGTAAAACATTGCCCTTACTTTAATCCAATCGCAGAGGGATTTTCGCGTCGAAGTAACTACGAATTTTATTGTCACGCCTGTATTTCTTTAGTGACCTATTATTACATGTATCCAATTCTACTACAAGCTTAGAGAAAGAAAATTCAACCTAAGCTACAACTCGTCGAAATGTTACACAAAGTATGGCAACATTGAACCACTTGTGTGACAACTCTTTAAAATTTAAGAAAGGTTCGTAACCCCTTCTTTCCCATAATCGAGATATCTTAGCGATTCCTGTGTCTTAGTGCCAGCGAGAATTCATTCTGACTGACATATTTAAGCATTTTTCCTTTATTTTTACATCTTAGCCTTTCTTCTAGGATCGCATTCTCTAGTAATCTCTTTTTATTTTGGATGGGGAACAGCTTCTTATATTCATTAAATAACAAAACAAGTTTATTTTTTAACTGAAAGTAAGAAGCGAAATTAAAGCTTAAATTGAACAGAAATTATTCCGTATATGAAAGGGGCTGTCCCCTCCTCAACAACCCACTCCTTACGCTAAAGTTTGACTCTTTCTCCTAACTTTACTTTATAAAACAATAAAAACTTTAGCGTAAAGAGCGTGGCGTTGAGGAGGGGTTAGCCCCTTTCATATACGGAATAGTTTCTGTTTGTTTAAAAAAAAACTTGTTTTTTTATTTAGTTTCTGAACGTTTTTGAATTAATGCAGGTTTTGATTTTGGCTCAGTGTACACGAATAATTAAAACGAAATTTGCATATTAATTTTAATTTTTTTGGCTAAATGTCTTTTTCAAAGTTTTGATCGGACGATTTTGAGAAAAGGGGTGGGGGAGGGGGTCTTGCTCTCCAATTTTGGGTTACTTAAAAAGTCCACTAGAACTTTTTATTTTATTTTAAGTTTTTCATTAGCAATGTATATACGTAACCTACAAATTAACTTACACAATAAACTTCTATATTTGTATGTTTTTACTACGCATATGAGGGAGTTCACCCCCTCGTCAATATCTGGCTCTTTACACTAAAGTTCGACTTTGTTCTAATTCTATACGAATGACCCCTTAATCAAAAAGGCCGTTTAATTAGAATAATTAGCTCTTTTGAAATTACTAAATATACATTACTGTAAAGAGCAAGGTATTGAGGAGAGGACAAACTCCCTCGTATACATAATAACTTCTCTTTGTCTTAAGTTTTAATATTACTCCTTACATTCAGTTGAAAAAAAATGTTGTTTTTTTTAATGTAATTTCTCATAGTTTTTTATGTTAATAATGCTGGAAAATCCAGGGCCCCCTTCATGGAAATTTTCTTCTCCCATGATAAATTCCTCCATGGAAAGATCATCTCACGCAACCCTGCTCCCAACCACCAGAAAAAATCCCCCCGAAAACATCTGTATACTTCCCAATAACCAATATTATATGTAAACAATGGGCAAAGTTCATAACTTGTAGCCCTTCTCCCGGGAGCTGTGGGGGACTAACTCGTGCTCAAATAGTTATTATATGTTATGACTATGCTGAACAAAACGGCTATCTTCAAATTTTGATCCGATGACTTTGGGGAAAAAAATAAGCGTGGGAGGGGGCCTAGTTGAACTCTAATTTTTTTTTGATCACTTAAAAAGTGCACTAGAATTTTTAATTTTCGTTAGAATGAGCCCATTCACGACATTATAGTACCACAGGATCAATGCAGCCACCCCTGGAAAAAAAACACAAAAAAAAAACATATAAACAAATTAACACCGATCCGTGATCTTTCTTCTGGCAAAAATTCAAAACTCTCCATCGTTCCAGATAGGAGCTTGTAACTTTTACAGCAGGGCTCTCTGATACGCTGAATCTGGTGGTGTAATTTTCATTAAGATTTTATGAATTTTAGGGGGGTTTCCCCCTAAAAGTCATATTGGTATCAAAATTCCATTTTTTAGAACTTCTCAAAATATATTTCGTTTTCAGTCAAGCATAAATGATACTCCAACCTTAGAGGATTTTGGGAGGTGGGAGCCATATTTTTATTTTTAGTAGTTTATGACATTTTGAGTTTCATCTTTTCATCCATAGCAGAATGTGTCACCATTATGTTTGATGTGATTTATTATTTTACCTTCAGTTTTTTTTTTAGTTTCGTTTACTCATTGCTATTAATTTCTGTTCGTTCTAGGTTGCTAATGTTATAGGATTTTTGCTCATTTTATGTTTTTAATGTGGCTCTTTATTTTGTTAAAAGCTTTTCAAACATTACATGATTAAAAATAGTAAATATTTGCAAGTCAGGGGGAACAATTATTTACAATTTATTTGAAGAGCAGAACTGAGTGTTCTGTAACAAATTTGGAAGAGCTTTTACAGACTTTTAGAGGAAGTTCGTTTTCATCGGGTGACTTGTTCTTACGGACTTAATTGTCTGAATGCTGGTGGCCATAATGCAGAATGTCATCTCAATTTGATGTTACATCTTTAAATTTGAAACAGCCAAGATGCCTGCAAGGGGGACGGCTACAATGGTAGACTACTGTTATCTTTTTGTGAAAATGATTTTTTCAGAGTTCAAGCGTCGAAGTTGCGTTTCTAAGATATTGATGTCGCTCACGCTTTTTGCATGACGAAAAATTTTGAATTTAAAAAAAAACATAAAGTCCGTTGTTCTCACATATTGAAAAACATTATCAAACAGTTCGTGGTAACGAACTGTAGTAAGGAGCGACCCGGCTCAATAGTAACCAAAACTCTAAAAAATTGAATTTTGATATCAATAGCTACATCAAAAGAATCGCATTTTAATGCTGATTTTAAATATATAAGTTTCATCAAGTTTAGTCTTACCCATCAAAAGTTACGAGCCTGAGAAAATTTGCCTTATTTAGGAAAATAGGGGGAAACACCCCTTAAAAGTCGTAGGATCTTAGCGAAAATGACACCATCAGATTCAGCGTATCAGAGAACCCTACTGTAGAAGTTTCAAGCTCCTATCTACAAAAATGTGGGATTTTGTATTTTTTGCCAGAAGACAAATCACGGATGCGTGTTTATTTGTTTGTTTGTTTTTTTGTTTTTTTTTTTTCTTTTCCCCAGGGGTCATCGTATCGACCAAGTGGTCCTAGAATGTCGCAAGAGGGCTCATTCTAACGGAAATGAAAAGTTCTAGTGCCCTTTTTAAGTGACCAAAAAAATTGGAGGGCATCTAGGCCCCCTCCCACGCTCATTTTTTCCCAAAGTCAACGGATCAAAATTTTGAGATAGCCATTTTGTTCAGCATAGTCGAAAACCATAATAACTATGTCTTTGGGGATGACTTAATCCCCCACAATCCCTGGGGGAGGGGCTGCAAGTTACAAACTTTGACCAGTGTTTACATATAGTAATGGTTATTGGGAAGTGTACAGACGTTTTCAGGGGGATTTTATTTTGTTTGGGGGTGGGGCTGAGGAGAGGGGGCTATGTTGGAGGATCTTTCCTTGGAGGAATCTGTCATGGGGGAAGAAAAATTCAATGAAGAGGGCGCAGGATTCTCTAGCATTACTATAAGAAAACAGTGAAAAATAAACATGAAAACGTTTTTTCAAATGAAAGGAAGAAGTAGCATTGAAACTTAAAACGAACAGAGATTATTACGCATATGAGGGGTTCTAAAAATACTTTAGAATAAAGAGCGAGGTATTTAGGAGGAGATAAATACCTCGCTCTTTATGCTAAAGTATTTTTAGTAATTTCAACTATTTATTCTACGGCCTTTCTGATTCAGGGGTCATTCTTAAAGAATTGGGACAAAACTTACGATTTAGTGTAAAGAACGAGGTATTAACGAGGGTACAAACCCCTTCATAAAAATAATAATAATTAAAGAATATAAAAGTTTGTTACGTAAGTTAATTCTAAAGTTACGTATATTTTTTGCTAATAAAAAAATTCGTTAAAATTAAAATTAATAGTTGCCTTTTTATGTAACCGAAAAATTGCATGGCAACTAGGCCTCCTTCCCCATCCCATATTTCTCAAAATCGTATGATCAAAACTAAGAGAAAGCCATTTAGCCAAAAAAGGAATTAATATGCAAATTTCATTTGAATAGTTTACGTGTGGAGAGTCAAAATCAAACATGCATTAATTCAAAAACGCTCAGAAATTACATAAAAAAAACTAGTTTTTTTAACTGAAAGTAAGGAGCGACATTAAAACTTAAAACGAACAGAAATTACTCCGTATATGAAATGGATTGTTCCCTCCGCAATCCCTCGCTCTTTACGCTAAAGTTTGACTCTTTGTCACAATTCTGCTTTTTAAAACAATTAAAAGCTTTAGCGTAAAGAGCGAGGGATTGCGGAGGGAACAATCCATTTCATATACGGAGTAATTTCTGTTCGTTTTAAGTTTTAATGTCGCTCCTTACTTTCAGTTAAAAAAACTAGTTTTTTTTTATGTAATACGAGAAAGGAATCACACGTAGTTCGAAAGTGATTTACAGTACTTGATCATGTATAATTCTGGTTGATTAAAAAGTAGAATACTGATGAATAGAAAATTACTAAAACGTGAAAAATAAGGCTTTCCAAACTTAAGAATTTTATTTGAGTTCGGTTAGTTTTTTTTTTATTTTCCGTAGGGGGGAAGAATTTTGGTACTTGTGTATTTGGTACTTGAGGTATTTGTGTATATACTGCCACCACATTTAGGTTTCTTGAGTTACACCTTTTCTCTTGGAAAGGCAGCATAAGATACGAATAAAACAAGTACAATGAATTAATATACAGAAGCCAAAGCGTAAAATTAAATGTTGACCAGGATCAGGACCAATATAAGGCGCAAATCAATACCCCATTGTCTCTGTCAAAATCCAAACGAGTGCATCTACGGATATGTGATTGTAACTTGACGGATAGAACGACTATCAATCAAATAAGGGCTTCGTAAATTCATCCATACCAAATTCCAAAACATTCTCCCTTTCTAGAAACATATAAAAGCAAAATATAGAGAAGGGACTAAGGATTTAAGCTCCTGGGGAGAATTTCCCTGGCAATCCTTTGTTCTTATTGCTTAGCAATCACTTCAACTGGTTTACTGAGAGAATTGAGAGAGTGATAGAAGAAAGGCCATGGAATTGTTTTAAGGTCATCACAGAGCGTAGGAATAAAAGCTCACTACTTTTTTTTCTGTTTATAATCGAAGAAAACAATAATAAATACTAGGTATTTTTCATACTCTATGTTGATTCGAGTTTGAAATTTAGAAATTTGAAACAGAAATTACATGTTTGACCAATAAAGAATGTAAAAAGAAATAGAAACCAAGCACGTGTCAATATCTGTTGAGTTTTTTATAAGTTACCTTAAATAAATTTGAATTGCGTTCATCAACAGAATCATACGCTCAAGGGCATTTGAATGGCTGTTGGCTGAAACCATTTGAATAGAAACTGGTATATGTAGGGATACCAAGAAGAAAAAACCTGGGTAAATAGAATCTTGATGAAACCACATAGCAGCAATAAAGTAAGGATCTGCTGAATTTGACACTCAAGAGGAGGTCACGCCGGATTTTACAAACAGGACGTCTTAAGCTCTATCAGGAGCGCAAATGAAGGGACTGGAATGGAACCGATGTGTTTGCCCTAATTTTTAAGTTATTTTCTAAGCAAAGGAGGCAATGTATATTCAGCCTGAGCAGAAAAAAGGATTTTCCAGAGAATGCACTGTTTGAACGATTTTCACCGGCAAGAATTTTTCTTTTTGCAGCATTACTGTACCAATGGCTGCACGCTACAACCATGGAGCAGAAATAATGACGGCAATAGCAGATTAAATTTGAGCCTAGTATAATCAAAATTATGGGAAAATAGATGAACAAAAAGGCAATAAGAAGAGGTCCCTATTTTTAAACAAAATTTGATAGAACAAAATGTTTTCCAAATCAAACAGTTCGTGGTAACGAACTGTAGTAAGCAGCGACCCGGCTCAATAGTAACCAAAACTCTAAAAAATTTTGATACCAATACCTACATCAAAAGAATCGCATTTTAATGCTGATTTTAAATATATAAGTTTCATCAAGTTTAGTCTTACCCATCAAAAGTTACGAGCCTGAGAAAATTTGCGTTATTTTAGAAAATAGGGGGAAACGCCCCCTAGAAGTCATAGAATCATAAAGAAAATCGCACCATCAGATTCAGCGTATCAGAGAACCCTACTGTAGAAGTTTCAAGCTCCTATCTACAAAAATGTGGAATTTTGTATTTTTTGCCAGAAGGCAGATCACGGATACGTGTTTATTTGTTTTTTTATTTTTTTTTGTTTTTGTTTTCCCAGGGGTGATCGTATCGACCCAGTTGTCTTATAATTTTGCAAGAGGGCTCATTCTAACGGAAATGAAAAGTTCTAGTGCCCTTTTTAAGTGACCAAAAAAATTGGAGGGCACCTAGGCCCCCTCCCACGCTAATTATTTTACCAAAGTCAACGGATCAAAATTCTGAGATAGCCATTTTATTCAACGTAGTCGAAAAACCTTATAACTACGTCTTTGAGGACGACTTACTCCCCCACAGTCCCCATGGGAGGGGCAACAAGTTACAAACTTTGACCAATGCTTACATATAGTAATGGTTATTGGGAAATGTACAGGCGTTTTCAGGAGGAATTTTTTGGTTGGGGGAGAGGTTGAGAAGAGGGGGATATGCTGGGGGAACTTTCCATCGATAATTTGTCATGGGGGAAGAAAATCTCCATGAAGGGAGCGCAGGATTTACTAGCATTATTAAAAAAACACAATGAAAAAATAAATATGAAAAAGTTCTTTCAGCTGGAAGTAAGGAACAGCATTAAAACTTAAAACAAACAGAAATTATTACCCATTTGAGAGGCTCACCTCCTCCAAATACCTCGCTCTTTACGCTAAAGTATTTTTAGTAATTTCAACTATTTATTCTAAGGCTTTTGTGAATCTGGGGTCATTCTTAATGAATTGGGACAAAATTTAAGCTTTAGTGTAAAGAGCGAGGATCTGACAAGGGGGCGAACCCCCTCATATATGTAATAAAAATATAAGAATACAAAAGTTCTTTACGTAAGCTAATTTATAAGTTACGTAAATCTTTTACTAATAAAAATATTCGTAAAAAATTAAAAGTTCTAGTTGCCTTTTTAATTAACCAAAAAATTGGAGGGCAACTAGGCTTCCTCCCCCGCTCTTTTTTCTCAAAATCATTCGATCAAAATTATGAGAAAGCCATTTAGCCAAAAAAAAAAATGCAAATTTCGTTTTAATTATTCCTCTGCGGAGAGCCAAAATCAAAACATGCATTGATTCAAAAACGTTCAGAAATTAAATAAAAAAAACAAGTTTTTTTTTAACTGAAAGTAAGGAGCGACATTAAAACTTAAAACGAACAGAAATAACTTCGTATATGAAAGATGCTGCTTCCTCATCAACGCCCCGCTCTTTACGCTAAAGTTTTTTACTGTTTTAAAAAGAAGGATTGAGAGACAGAGTCAAACTTTAGCGTAAAGAGCGGGGCGTTGATGAGGAAGCAGCCTCTTTCATATACAAAGTAATTTCTGTTCGTTTTAAGTTTTAATGTCGCTCCTTACTTTCAGTTAAAAAAACTTTTTTTTTTATTTAATTTCTAACTAACATGAAATTTGGATTGAGAATTTAATTATATTACACAGCATATTTATGGTAAGTGATACAAAGAGTGAAAGAAAATATTAGAAGAGTTTTCCTTCATTTGTTAAGGATTTAATTTGTCTTTTTTAATTAAATATTTAAGGTTATCGAAGTGTGGCATCTAAAAGAATAGTATCTGCCTTAGGTGGCTGAACGCTACACATGTTATTTGGGATTAAATAAACCTATGGCTTTATAATATAATCCTCTATAGATTTAATGAAAAATTTGTTGTTGCTGAGTTCACCTTTATAAACCAGCGTGAAAAGTACAAAAAGTGCAGGTCACCCGTGGACTCAGAGCAAACTGCTAGATCAAGGCAATTGTAAAAAATGCGACTGTATTAAAGGACGCGGATGTTTTAGCTTGTGAAATGCTGCTCAACCCATTGAAAATTTCTTGTATTAAATAAAAAAACAAGTTTTTTAACTGAAAGTAAGGAGCGATATTAAAACTTAAAACGAACAGAAATTACTCCGTATATGAAAGGGACTGTTCCCTCCTCAACACCCCGCTCTTTACGCTAAAGTTTGACTCTTTCTCTCAACTCTACTTTTTAAAACAGTAAAACTTTAGCGTAAAGAGCGGGGCGTTGAGGAGGGAACAGTCGATGGGTAAGTCTAAACTTAATTAAACTTATATATTTAAAATCAGCATTAAAATGCGATTCTTTTGATGTAGCTATTGTTATAAAAATTCCGTTTCTTAGAGTTTCGGTTACTATTGAGCCGGGTCGCTCCTTACTACAGTTCGTTACCACGAACTGTTTGAACGAAGAAACACGAGCAAGATGTTTTCAAAAGCGTGTCGATGCGCGTGTATTTGTTTACACTCTTTTCAGATATTAGTATATCAATACACTTGACACAGAAGATGGATAATGAAGAAAACAAAACAAGGACCTCTCAGAGGACAAAGAAAAATAAAGAGATGACAAGTGATGATATGCTAGATAAACAAGTATTCGGTTAAGGAAGTAAAGATGGCAAAGTTTCTGAACTGAACCAACTAGCGTAAATTGGACGCAACAGCAGAACTTCACAATATATTTTTGTCTTTTTCCTTATAGGAGAATAAAGGTTTGATGCGTATTTTCTTCAAAAAGATATCTGTTTTCTGAATATGCAACATTTTAAATGTTTTTATTCTAATTTTGATTTTAATTCTGAATATGAAACATTTTCTGAATTTTTTGAAACATTTTAAATTTTCCAATAAAGGGTCAAATTCTACAGTTAGTTCCAGGAAATACGTCTATTATATTCAAATAATTACACTAAGTATACAAAAGAACAAATTACTGGCACGTTTCGATCAAGAGATTGAAATGGTGTTAAGGAAATATTTTAGTTTGTCAGCAAATTATAAACTATAAAAAAAGCTTTTGAGGTTACCATACTGGGGAACAGTCCCCAGTTTTCTGGACAAGGAAGGACAATTTTGAATATTTATACTTTTTAGCAACAGCTATATCCAACGTATGTTGTCAAACGTATGGATTACTTAAGAGAAAAGCGATAACTCAATTGATTTTGACATTTTGACAATGAGCTAAACTGGTTTAGACGGTGGAGCCGCACAAATTTTAAAATATTTATTTCCCAATTATTTTAAATTTCACACTGAAGCTGCTAGTCTACAAAGAGTAAAGGTACTGAAACCAACACCCACGTATAAAGTTGGACAAAGTTTCCTATGGTATTTCACTACGAAGCTTTGTCACCATCTTTGCACAAAGTAACTTACGAACATAACGAGAGGTAATATGAACAATATTCCATTTTTAGATGGTTGCCGAACAAGATTTCTTTTTTTTTCAAAAACCGAAAAAAACTCGTATTTCTATGAACTAGGAGTTCTCTAGTTTCAAGATGGAAGTTTATCCACAAGGATGGTACAGTGGACCCCCATTAAGATTCTAGACTTAAAATGCATTGCCGAGTGCTAATATAAGAGTTTATCTCCAGTCCAATAAAGCAAGATCTCGAAAAAAAACCGCAAAACCTCAGCACTTTTGAAACACAAAAATGATGTTTGCACAAAAATGTTCAGGTCGATATATTGGTCAATGGCGTGCTACATCCTACAATCAATGGAATTACAGTGGGATTGGGTTGTCAGGCTGAGTAGCTAGAACTAACTGAAGTGTTGTTTCAAGCAGAAGTGTCGTAACACGAATTTGTGACAGAGGGGATCAGCCGAGAACATCTGGGCTAATGCAAAAGCAACTATAGATTAAAAGAAAAGAAAAACGATGCAGCTCTGAGTCAATACACGAATATGGTCTCAGCTCTAAGGAGGTATTTATATTCTGAAAGATCGACAACTTCAAGCTGTATTTACAAACACTCAAGGACATACTCTTAAATTTTGCAGCCAGCAAATACCACCTTTATACGAAGTTCATTAGGGTCTGCTTTCAGTCGATGCACGACTTGTATAGCTCAGATCAAAAGATGTACAAAGAATTAAAGGATGGATTTGTCGTTATTCAGCAAAGCGATATGACCCCGGCACAACTTACTAAGGAAATATAAATATAACAGGTATTGATAAGGAATCTCAAAACATACGGAGACCTGAAAAAAGGCCAGGGGCTCTATGTAGTTCGAAAAACAGCAGAGAGACGTCTGGGAAGCAAACCTGAACCCAAATTAATGCTTGGATGCAATCTTTTGCTGGGGCAATCCACGTGACAAGCGACCCACACGTTGTATCATTGGTCACTCCTATTGTGAAGGACGCGTCAATTACACATCGGCTGCTCGAATATACCCAGTTGCTTGATCCATTAAGAAACGTCAATAATCAGCTGAGCACCTCTTCCAATGCATGAGCTGCGCCGAACGTGGGCATCGATGGCGCACAGCAAATCGGAATGAAAATATTCGATTCGATGGGGGTTAAATATTTTTTCTTTTACTCATTCAAAATAAAGGCCGTCTATTAAATTTGACCAAAAAATCGTCACCACTGGTCGACAGCAGTCGTTTAAACAGTCATTTCCCAATTATTTCAAAATCTCTGTGCGGCTGCGTCAATAGATGGTTTAAATCCATCCGATAATCTCTAATATGAAGGTTCCAATACAGCTCAACTCCATTTAACTCCAATTAGCGGAGGTCAAGTGTACATTAAGCGTTCTAGTTTCACCATTTAGGAGTTCGTACACGATAAGATATTTGTAGAGATGAGTTATCTAAAATCATGTCGTCAGGATATCTACCAGAAGTGGTTATCGGATCTTCACAAAACTTGATAAACGGTAAGAATATATGTTTTAATAATATCTGAAGGGGTTGAGATCCAACCCAACATTTGTGGAGAAGGGAATCTAGGATTTTCCCAAATTATTGTCATCAATACACCTAGTAGAAGGGGCATTCACATCACATCCAAACTTGATTGGAAGCAAGAGCAAAGGTTCTAGTTGTAATTTTTTGGTGACCATATTTCTTTTGACATTTTCAGTAGGAGAGAGTCCCCTAAATTTTTTTAAGCACACTATCCACTAAAACAAATTTGTTGGGAAATCCACTTAACCAAAATTGGGTCTAAACCAAATTTCGTGGGAAGTAACAGTATGTTTTCCAGTTCAGCTTGGTGGGAATTAGAACCCAATCCAACCTCGGTGAGGGGGTGTATCCAAACTCCAATAACCAATATTTATGGGAGAGATTGTAGAATTTTGACTAAACTAACGTAGCTCGGTTCTTGTTAGAACAAATCTGATAAGTTTAATTTTGAGATCATGGTAGAAAAGGAAGGGATGCCCTCCAATTCATTTCATTAGAGCACTAACTAGAAAAGCTTCTTGGAGAAAGGACTTGATTCCTGCAACTAGAAGTAAGAATGAGTTGTCTAATTTAAAAAAAAAAATCGATGTAAAGAGAGTAGATTTCCCCATTGTACCTTCTTGGGTCCCGAACAAGACTCTTTGGTAATAAAACAAGATTTAGCCATAAATAAATAAATTCATTCAACAACATCTCATTTACAGCTCCAGTTATAGTAAGATAATTTCTTGGGTGCTATATTAAGCACCCTCAATTTTACAGAACTAGAAATGCAGAAGAAAAATGTGTTTCAGTTCATTTGGCTGTTCATATAAGGATAATTTTCTTTTTAGAAAAACGAATAAAATATGGCGATATTATAATGAATAGGTTTTCGATATATTTTCTAGTGAAAAAAGCTAAAGATGGGCACTTTGGAACAAAACACATACTTGAAGATATCTTGAAAAGGGCAAGGAAAGATAAATTTATTTTAACCTAGAAGATGTGGGGGGGAGAAAGCGGCAAAATGCAAGAAACATGTTATCTGTTTATGAAACACAGTTTTAAAACAATGATACCTTTTAATTACAGTAGCTAACAGGAGACGGGATTGGCGACCGAAAAATGTCTCCATCTGTTATCTATACTTTTGAGTCCCTTGCTTCATGTTTCTTCATATTTACCGACCAAAAGCGAACATCAATTAACAAAGCAATGAATCATACTAATCTTTTTTTTCATTGCTTTTTAACTTCTATTGCCAATAGATCGTAATAATAACTTGACACTATTTGACGTCGTTAAATTTCTACTGCATCCGAATTTCTTAGGAAATATGTTCCTCGGACACTGTGATATCAAACTAGGTTTTGACAGAAGAATGCTCGAACTCAAGGCTAGTCAAAATATAATAATTTCTGTTTTTTTAAGTTTTTTCTACTCTAAGAGCAACGATGTTATTTGTTTTTATGATTGATCAGCATTTTTGGGCGAGGAATAAAAATATACTAAAATATCTGTAATTTTTTTAAACAGTAGTTGGCAATGTCATTTAAATACGACAAATCTTCTTTACTTATGCTTTGACAATAGAAAGGGCATGTTTACATTGGTTCGCAGATGGTGGTTTGTGCGTTAAATTCAGACGAGTGACTTAAGAGGATTTGATACCTTAAACATCATTTTGTGTGCCCCAACGTCGGCTGACTGTCTCAAAGACAAAGGTTCCATTAGTGAATTCTCCCAGGGGACTACTTATCATTGATATCTATGGACAATTTGCGACTTGATTATGAAACTTGATTGAAAAGAAAATGTAATTATGTTAGCAAAGTTTTCAATTAAAGGGTTGAACCACAAAAATTCGAGGAGCTGTCAAATTGGTTAAACGACATTTCATTTGAGGTGATTTTTGGAATATTCGTACCCGGTGTACTAGAACGTTTTAGGGACAACCCTTTCCTGAATTTTAAAAAGAAAATTCTGCTTCGTTTGATTGAAAAAAAAATACACTTCCAAATGATATAAGTTTCCCTAAAGCTAAATATCTCTAACTCCGGCACAAAACAAGAGTAGTTACAAGGTTTTTCTAAGATTTCAGGGAAAGTAGATGTAAGCTTTTTTGTATTCTGCCGTTTATTCGAATCGCTTTTGCAAGCCCTACAAGCTATGGCAAGACCGCCCAATCAATTCTAAATAGTTTGGCAACAAAAACTAAACAAGAGCTAAGAGCTCATATGGCACTTGTGACGAGGCAAGAAGAGCTAAGAGCCAAGAGATCATATGGTATGAGCTCTAGCAAAATTCTATGAATCAGTAGATTGATTTAAAAAGGAAAATAAGAGGCTTAATGCCGGTCAGGATTTAAAATAAGAGCTCTGAGTCACGATGTCCTTCTAAATATCAAAATTCATTAAGATTCATTCACCCACTCATAAGTTATAAATACCTAATTTTTTCTAATTTTTCCTCTCCCTTTAGCCCTCCAGATGGTCGAATCTGGGAAAACGACTTTATCAAGTCAAATTGTGCAGCTCCCTGACACTCATACCAATATCGTCCTAGCAAGTCCAAAAGCACCAAACTCGCCAAATCACTGAACACCTCCCCCCAACTCCCCACAGAAAGCGAATCCAGTACATAACTGTCAATCACGTATCAAGGACATTTGCTTATTCTATCCACCAAGCTTCACCCCGATTCCTCCACTCCAAGTGTTTTCCAAGATTTCCCCCTCAAACTCCCCCCAATGTCAAAAGATCTGGTCGAGATTTGAAATAAGAGCTCTGAGACATGAATTCCTTCTAAATATCAAATTTCATTAAGATCCGATCACCTATTTGTAAGATAAAAATACCCCAATTTTCACGTTTTTCAAGAATTCCGGTTTCCCCCTCCAACTCCCCCCAATATCACAGGATCTGGTCGAAATATAAAATTAGAGGTTTAAAGCACAAGCTCCTTCTAAATATCAAATTTCATTAAGATCTGGTCACCCTTTCGTAAGTGACAAATACCCCAATTTTCAAAATTACCCCCCCCCCCCAACTCCACCAAAAAGAGCAGATTCGGTCCGGTTATGTTAGTCACGTATCTTAAACAGGTTTCTATTCTTCCCATCCAGTTTCATCCTGATCTCACCGCTTTAAGTATTTTCTACGATTTCCGGTCCCCCCAAATGCCCCCCCCCCAATTACGCTTGACCCATTTGAGATTTGAAATAAGAGATCTGAGTTACGAGGTCCTTCTAAATATGAAGTTTCATGACGATCCGATCACTCCTTCGTAAGTTAAAAATTCGTCATTTTTTTTATTTTTCAGAATACCCCCCCCAATAGAGCGGATCCGTCTCACTTATGTAAATCACGTATCTAAAACTTCTGCTTATTTTTCCCACCAAGTTTCATCCCGATCCCTCCAATCTAAGCGTTTTCCATGATTTTAGGTTCCCCCACCCCAAAATCCCCCAATGTCACCAGATCCGGTCGGGATTTGCAATAAGAGCTTTGAGACACGATATCCTTCTAAATATCAAATTTCATTGAGAACTGATCACCCGTTCGTAAGTAAAAATACCTCTTTTTTCTAATTTTTCAGAATTACCCCCCCCCCCCCCCATCTACCCCAAAGAGAGCGAATCCGTTCCGGTTATGTCAATCCTGTATCTAGGACTTGTGCTTATTTTTCCCACCAAGTTTCATCCCGATTCCTCTACTCTAAGTGTTTTCCAAGTTTTTGGTTTGCCCCTCCCAACTCCCCCCCCCCCAATGTCACCAGATCCAGTCGGGATTTAAAATAAGAGCTCTAACACACGATATCCTTCTAAATATCAAATTTCATTGAGATCCGATCACCCGTTCGTAAGTTAAAAATACCTCATTTTTTCCAATTTTTCAGAATTAACCCCCTCCCAACTACCCCAAAGAGAGCGGATCCGTTCCGGTTATGTCAATCATGTATCTAGGACTTGTGTTTATTTTTCCCACCAAGTTTCATCCCGGTCCCTCCACTCTAAGTGTTTTCCAAGTTTTAGGTTTCCCCCTCCCAGCCCCCCCCCCCCAGTGTCACCAGATCCGATCGGGACTTAAAATAAGAGCTCTAAGGCACAATATCCTTCTAAATATCAATATTCATTGAGATCTGATCACCCGTTCGTAAGTTAAAAATACCTCATTTTTTCTAATTTTCAGGATTAACCCCCCCCCCCAACTACCCGAAAGAGAGTGGATCCGTTCCGGTTATGTCAATCATGTATCTAGGACTTGTGCTTATTTTTCCCATCAAGTTTCATCCCAATCCCTCCACTCTAAGTGTTTTCCAAGATTTTAGGGTTCCCCCTCCCAACTCCCCCCAATGTCACCAGATCCGGTCGGGATTTAAAATAACATCTTTAAGACATGATATCCTTCCAAACATAAAATTTCATTAAGATCTGATCAACCGTTCGTAAGTTAAAAATACTTCAATTTTTCTATTTTTTCCGAATTAACGGCCCCCCCCCCCACTCCCCCTCCCAGATCGTCAAATCGGGAAAACGATTCCTATTATTATTCCTAATTTACGATTCCTATTACTATTTCTAATTTAATCTGATCCGGTCCCTGATACGCCTGCCAAATTTCATCGTCCTAGCTTATCTGGAAGTGCCTAAAGTAGCAAAACCGGGACCGACAGACCGACAGAATTTGCGATTGCTATATGTCTCTTGGTTAATACCAAGTGCCATAAAAAGTTTACAATGGACGAGATAGGCTGATTCTTTATGTTATCGGATCCCCTTAAAAAACAACGTTTAGTTCAGTGATATACAGCCTCCAGCCTGATATTTGACGCCCATGTGGATCTGGAATATTGAATGGAGTCCGGAAAGCAATATTCAACTAAATCAATTCTAAGCTAAACAAGCACATTTACAGATATATTTTGAGTAGTATTTCAGGTATGCTTACTCAATTAAAGTTGAGATTTTTCGTTTATTATGCCCTGGCCAAATATTTCTCAAACCTTATGACGTTGTGTAATTTTAGACAACTTTCACGCAATTCGTCGTGTGAAAATCGGTATAGGTCACGACATAAGGATGTTTCAGGTCTAAATGTTTGGCTATAGTATCGAATTCCAACCCTCCACCGCTTTCCTTGTGAAATAAACAAAATTAAAAACTTTCGATAAGGGGCGAAACCGTGACAAAATCTTGGCCATCAGATTTTACTTATTTGAAACCCTCATGTGCGCCATTTTCAAATCCCTAAGTTAAGAACTATCCAATATAGTGTGGATAAAGGAAGCACTTTCACTTGTTTGTTTGTTGTTCTTTTTTTTTTTTTCATTATTTTTTTATTTTGTCTGCTGTTTATCGTCTTGAAGGAGATGTAGTAAAAATTTCAACAAACACCCATTAAGAAGTAGATCCCGAACAGCACACTTTTGTGACACAAAATTGTATTGTGGTAAGTGACGGTACCAACCTGGCAATTCATTAATTAATTCGAAAATTGACAGAACAGGTTAATTTAAAGTTTGATTATTAGGCTATTTTGGGACACTAAAATCTTTCGGTACGGAATTTTGGATCTTTGAAAATCGAAGATGTTACCGTTCTTTTTCTCCGTTATACGAGAATACTTATTCAGCTAAAAAGTAAATTTGTGTTCATTCGACAGTAAATTTCGTGCTCTAAAAACTGCTGTCACAAAAGAAAGATTGCGGTATGTGGTGGCATCACTGTGGCAGCAAACAATTATTGTTTCAGAAACGGAAAGAGTTCCATATGTTTAAGTACTAGACTTGGTAAGCCTAAAGACCTAAATGTCTAGAGATCCATTTCCTTGACCCCTTGACTTGGACAGAATTTGTCCTTGCTTTTCTCCATTCTTCTCCTGTTCTTCAACAAGAGCTAAGAGCTCATATGGCACTTGTGACGAGGCAAGAAGAGCTAAGAGCCAAGAGCTCATATGGTATGAGCTCTAACAAAATTCTAAGAATCAATACATTGATTTAAAAGGAAAATCAGAGGCTTAATGCCGGTCAGGATTTAAAATTAGAGCTCTGAGTCACGATGTCCTTCTAAATATCAAAATTCATTAAGATCCGAACACCTACTCGTAAATTAAAATTGCTTCATTTTTCTATTTTTTCCGAATTAACGGGCCACCCCACCACCCCCACCCCCAGATGGCCAAATCAGGAAAAAGACTATTTCTAATTTAATCTTGTCCGCTCCCTGATACGCCTGCCAAATTTCATCGTCCTAGCTTACCTGGAAGTGCCTAAAGTAGCAAAACCGGGACCGACAGACCGACAGACAGACCAACAGACCGATAGAATTTACGATTGCTACATGTCACTTGGTTAATACCAAGTACCATAAAATGTCACTAGCGAAGGGAACGACAGCAGACAAGTTTTATAAGGCCCGCACAAGTGGGTTTTTAGTTAGATAACGACCATTTGAAGCTCTTTCACTGGAATACCTTTATCGTCTATTCATCATTCTTTTTGACTGTTGCAAATCTTCGGATATGTTTGTGATTTGTGTTTTTGTTACATTTTGAACTGAATCTTAAAAAAATTATTCATTCTTTTACACGATTAAATAAAAAAAAACAAGTTTTTTCAACTGAAAGTAAGCAGCGACATTAAAACTTAAAACGAACAGAAATTACTCCTTATATGAAAGGGGCTGTTCCCTCCTAAACGCCCCACTCTTTACACTAAAGTTCGACCCTTTGTCACAACTGTACTTTTTAAAACAATAAAAAAAACTTTAGCGTAAAGAGCGGGGCGTTTACGAGGGAACAGCCCCTTTCATATAAGGAGTAATTTGTGTTCGTTTTAAGTTTTAATGTCGCTACATACTTTCAGTTGAAAAAACTTGTTTTTTATTTAATTTCTGGACGTTTTTGAATTAATATATGTTTTGATTTGGCTCTCCGCACATGAATAATTAAAACAAAATATGCGTTTTAATTTTTTTTGTGGCTAAATGGCTTTCTCATAGTTTTGATCGGACGATTTTGAGAAAAAGGGGGTGGGGTAGGAGGCCTATTTGCCCTCCAGTTTTTCGGTTACTTAAAAAGGCGACTAGAACTTTTTTTATTTTTTTTTACGAACGTTTTTAAAAGTTATAGATATACGTAACTTACGAATAAACTGACATAACGCGCTTCTGTATTCGTATAATTTTATTACGCATATGAGAGGGTTCTCCCCCTCGTCAATACTTCGCTCTTTACACTAAAGCTTAAATTTTATCCCAATTCTTTAAGAATGACCCCCTAAGCCACTAAGGTCGTAGAATAAATAGTTGAAACTACTAAAAATACTTTAGCGTGAAGAGCGAGGTATTTAGAAGGAGACGAACCTACTCATATGCGTAATAATTTCTGTTCATTTTCATTTTTAATGCTGCTCTTTACATCCAGTTGAAAAAACTTTTTCATGTTTATTTTTTCATTGTTTTTTTAAATGCTAGAAAATCCTGCACCCCCTTCATGGAATTTCTCTTCCTCCATGATTAATTCTCCGTGGAAATATCATCCCACGTAACCCCTCCCCTCGAATTGCCTTCCCCAACCACAAAAAATCCCCTGAAAACGTATGTACACTTCCCAATAACCATTTCTATATGTAAACAATGACCAAAGTTTTTGACTTGCAGCCCCTCCCCCGGGGACTGTGGGGGAGTAAGTCATCCCCAAAGACATGGTTTTTAGACTATGCTGAACAAAATGGCTATTTAAAAATCTTGATCCGGTTACTTTGGAGAAAAAGTAAGCGTGGGAGGGGGCCTAGGTACCCTCCAATTTTTTTTTGTCACTTAAAAAGAGCACTAGAACTTTTAATTTCCGTTAGAATGAACCCTTTCGTGATATTCTAGGATCACTGGGTCGACACGATCACCCTGGGAAGAAAAAAAAAACAAAGAAAAAAAAACAAATGAACACGCACCCGTGATCGGTCTTCAAGATACTATGACGTTTAAGGGGTGTTTCCCTCTATTTTACAAAATAATACAAATTTTCTCTGGTTCGTAACTTTTGATGGATAAGACTAACTTTGATAAAACTTATATATTTAAAATCAGCATAAAAATCCAATTCTTTTGATGTACCTATTAGTATCAAAATTCCGTTTTTTTTAAGTTTTGGTTACTATTGAGCGGGGTCGCTCCTTACTACAGTTCGTTACCACGAACTGTTTGATACAAATTTAAGCGTTTTTCCATCGTCAAAAGTCACTGAGCAAAATAAAAATAAAGCGACTCCATTCGAATTCATGCTTGAACAGCTCAGTTGAATGAGACTGTTTTACGACGCAAGAACAACGGTTTCTGTTACTGAAAAGCCCCGCGGGTACTTCCAATAAAATTATATACCCTTAGAACATCCTGTTCAATGTGTAGAAATGTCATTTGAAATCGAAGTAGATAATGGAAGGAGGGAATGAAGTCGAGCATTCACATGCACCAGGTGAGATCAGTGCTTATTCATTAAGATCATTTGCGATTTTGCATTTGGGTTTTAGGCTGGTAAGATAATTGTAAGAGAAGGTTTGAGCTGGATGTACAACAGACTGAAGCACCGCTGAGAAAATCAGAAATCCAAACTCTAAATCACACTTTATATCAAGATTAATATATGCTGGAAGAATGTCTTAATTTAATATGAACAGAGAGAATATTTTGCATTTTTAGGGTATTTTCTGATTAGTATCTACATCTCGAGAAATATCGACTATGTAGACAAGCTTGGGAGATGAATAATAGACAAACCTATGGCACTTCAACGTGGCTATAAACAAGAGTTAATAACAGAAATTTCATTTAAGAGCGCAATGTAGCCTACTTAATCAACGAAATTCATTCAAAACAAAACAAGGTCAATTTTAATTAGTAAAAAATTAGTGCAATCAAAGATCAAAGTTGATTTGTGTCTATCCTGAGAATTTATAAAAGTAAATACTCCTTTGATTTTTCAGCTATTTTAAATCGATTAAAAAACATTATGACTTAATTAGTATATTTAAAGCCACACTTCAGCCAAGGACATATCCAGGACTTTTTTCGGAATAATAATAAAAAAAAAAACGCCACAAAAATTTGTTTATATGTATTTCGGTTATTTTTACGATATGGACAAAAAATTCACGCAGGTTCGAACCCTGTACCCTCCCCCGGGATACAGCCTTGACTTTTGCTAGGGTTAATGACATCAGTCGCTAATGAGCTCTTGTCGCGTGCACATAGAAACCAGTTATTTTTCCCCATTGAATGTGTCTGGACTTCTAAATTAGCATAATGTCGAGTGAGAAAGAAAAACTTGTGCATAATGCTTTGCTAAATTATTTATCGCGAAAGCTCTAAGCAAATAACACTGATGAAATTTGCGAAAAGGCAGTGGGATTTTATGACAAGAATACGATCATAAAAAGCTAAGGATACACTTTGGCAATATTCGAATACTTAGAGTCGCAACGTTGCTCGCCAAAAGATTGCCGATAATGTGTTAGATATGTTGAAACTGTTCCAGTTATGTGAGAATAACCGGACCAAATTGCCAAAATTCGTAATTTGTGATCCTACGGAGGTCCCAACTACGCCTGGTGAATTGAGTGCTATTGTTACTCAAAAAGTGACAGAAATCTCCAATAATTTGAAGGATTTCATTGAAAGTCAGAAAAAAGCCCGTGCAGCTGAGAAACTTGCTACATCCATGAATCAATTAGTCACTCCACCGGCCAAGCCTTCCTAAGCAGCTATTCTCGAGAAGCCCCCCTTAGACCTTAAAAAGCCTGACTCCCGTAAAGCATATCTGGAGCATGTATGTGGAGAAGCTAGTGGGAATATAATCGAGCTTCGTCCCAGTAGAGACGCCTGGAAAGTAGTCACAAAGGATAAAAGTGGCGCCGAATCTATTATGTCACGCATAACCGGGAATAACCCTGAAGTCAAGCCTAAACTCCAATGCTCCTCCTTTTTCGGTATTATCCGTTATGTTCCTGAAGACCTGAACGAAAACAGCCTATGAGATCTTATTGCCAACTGTTTGAAAGCAACTCAAATCCGGAACACCCGTTCGTTTAAGCTTCTTTTTGAGTCAAAGAGGACATCGAGTCTCCTATTCGCTCTCCACTCATCATAGGATACGAAAGACTCCCCATTAGTGTATTTCAATGCTTGCCACACCAATTCTTCTCTTGCCAGTTATATGGTCATTTTGCGTCTGCGTGCTCAGGTACCCGAAAGTGTTCCAGGTGTGGTGAGGCTGGCCACTCCACAACCAAAGATAACCCTTGTACCAAGGCACTTAAGTGTCCTCTTTGAAACTCCTCCGACCACCCGTTTTACAGTTTTAAGTGTCCTGTCGCTCAGTCTCTTCTAAAGAATTCCAATGCCTGAAGAAACCTTAAAAACTGTATCGTGGAACATCAATGGGAAAGTTCTACCAAAACATCACCTACTGTCTGAACTTTGCTTGCTGTTTGACGTGGTGGGTCTCCAAGAACACTTCTTGTCAAGCGATATTCGTCAACTGTTGGAGTTCACGAAGTTCACTCGCGGTAGGCCTTCAGGCGGTTTGGCCCTGATGATACGGAAAGAGCTACTTGGTAATCTAGTTGTTTCGAAACACCCTATTCGAAACAAGTTTCAAATGTGGTCATATTCGTAGTTTATTTTCCTACTAACTACCGGAATGATGTATTTTAGAGGAAGTTCTCTCTCACATGTGCATCTATTGCCAAGCTAGTATCAAAATATGAAGATGAAGGCCTCAAGTTATCTCCTGCTTGGTGACTTTAACTGTGAACTGTCGAACCCTGAAAACAATAGATCTCAGATCTTACTCCATGCTTGTCCAAGTCTCCCCTGTGTTGGAAATGATCGCGATTTTACGTACATCCATCAATCTGGCTCCGTGTCTCAGTTGGACTATTTCTATTGTTCTTCTAAGATTAAACCCTCCTCTGCTACTTCGGTTCTTCTTGACTACTCCATATCCGACCATATGCCGATCTGTCATTCTTTTCAAATAAAGCCCTTGCCGCAAACTTCACCCACAAATTCTCCACCTAAATGGTTCTACAGCCTCAACTGGGAAGCTACTAACATCGATTCGTACCAGAGTTCCTGTGACTCCATCCTGTCGAAGATCCGAATTCCTTTCGCACTTCTGGGTTGTCCGAACATGACAGTCGACTTGGAAAAAAAAACTATCCTACTAAACATCTACTGTTCTGAGATAACGCATGCTATCCATACAGCTGAGAAAGCTGCAGCTTTTGTCCACAAAATTCGCCACGGCACGGAAGTGCGGAACTGGCGGAATAATCCTAATCTCCTAGCGGCATGTGATTCAGCAAAATTCTAGCTACAATTATGGACAGATTGCGCGAAGCCGTGCTCTGGAGTAGTCAACGCTGTTCGTATTTACACGAAACGTAAATTTTTCAAAGCCCTCGCGGAGCATAAGGCTAACGAAATTGCCCGTAACAGCGAGATTGTCGATAATTCGCCTCCTGCTTTATGGTGACTTCGATCTAAGAACAAACCTTCCAATGACCCACCCTGCATGCCAGAAAAAGACTGGTGCGACTACTTCAAAGACCAATTTTCAGCCCCTAATTCCTACCTAGACAACACCTTTTGTCATGCCCTTCATAAGGAGCTCCAGTTTGCAGTTAAGGATATTGGCTTCCTGGTCACTCCGTCTTTGATGCGTT
Organism: Artemia franciscana; assembly: GCF_032884065.1. Lineage (NCBI taxonomy): Eukaryota > Metazoa > Arthropoda > Branchiopoda > Anostraca > Artemiidae > Artemia > Artemia franciscana. Next base: position 51,911,193 of record NC_088863.1, on the reverse strand, counting down.
CCAAAATTGTTAAGCTAAAAAAAAAAAAAATATATAAGGGCATCGATGGTATATATGGCACCCATTTAAGCTTTGCCAGCAATCTTCTTCTAGAGCACCTTTCTCTGCTATTTCAAATGATTTTCGTTACAGGCATCGTTCCAGACAGTTTTGGTGTAAACCAGCTGACCAGTGCGCTTCATATCGTCCGATCATTGTTTCAACTACTTTTTGTAAGCTATTTGAATCCCTTATTTTTGATGAAATTGCACTTCGATGCACTACTCAAGACGGCCAGTTCGGGTTCAAAAAGCACTCAGGACGGGAACACGTTCACAGCGTTCTTGCAAATCTTCTTGTTGATGCAGACAAAAATGGTGATCTTCTCGTCTTTGGAGCGCTTGATGTTAGTAGAGCCTTCGATTCTGGCATCCATGGCCATATCCTGCTAAAAGCCCTTCAGCAAGGTGTTTCCTCTTGCATCATTTCCCCTGTCTACAGTATGTACAACAAGCTTTCGGCTGTCAGCCTGATGCCCTCTCCGTCCGGCACTTTTCCTTCTAAAGAAATGCTGAGTGTCAAGAAAGGTGTAGGTCAAGGTGGCAAAACTTCACCATCACTGTTTAATAACGCTATCATCGAAACACAACAAGTAATAAAGCCGTCGTGCTTTTTCTGTGGGATCAATCTATCGCTGCAGAACTTCGCTGATGACATTCTTCATGTTTCTCATTCGATATCTTTATTTCAACAAAATTAAAACTCACTTGCAGCGGCATACAAGCAGATCGGACTTTCCTTCGACGAATCTAAAACAGAACTTCTTTTCTTCAATGGCTCAAAAAATGAGCTTTCAATTAACTTCTCCGTTAAAATTGGCGACACTCTGATTAAGCCCTGTGAGTCCCTTACCTATCTTGGCCTCCCTATTTCTTCTACATTGAAGGACACACGTTCAGCACTGACAAACCACTTCTGTTCCCGTCTAAGAGCGTCTTACGGATTACTTATTGCCAATAAGTATAATTTCAACCATCCTCTCCTTGCCCTGCTATACAATGCTTTTACTAACCCCCATCTGCTTGCTCTGGCTCCCTTCTGGAAAATAATCAAAGCTACCGAAAAGAAAGCCATTGGTAGCGCATTCTACAGATATGCCAAGTTTCTCCTGTGTCTCCCTCTGTGGCACAGCAATGGCGACATCTCCATGAAATATGATGTCACCAACCATTCCATGGCCATAGAGAGAAGAATCTCCAAATTCAGTGCCAATGTTTTAAGAGCCAACCACCCCTGGACTAATGTTATTTTATAATGTTTGTAGTTGAAGTGTATTTAATTTTTTTTCTCTCTTTCTCTTTTTTATACTCCGTCTATTCCGTTTTTGACGGGTAATAAATTAATAATAATAATATGAGTAATAATAATAATAATAATAATAATAATAATAATAATAATAATAATAATACAGCAAACGTTAGTACTTATCAGAACATACTTGACCACTGTCATTGCCATAATTTCCAATAATATAGCCTGCGAACAAAGACCCCCCAGGAATTTTTGTCTGACTCATGAAAAAGTAGCAAAAATACATTCAAACGAATTTTTGATGCGTTTTTTGTCCCCCACAAAATCCAAACAAAATCCTGGTTACGGCCTTGGTCCACTAGAAAAAAACTCCAGTAATATCATAATTCTGGCATGGGAAATTAGCAAGTTTAAAACTAACGAATCCGATTGCTTAAATGTCTTGCTCTTCTGCAGTAAGTTGCAGCTGTAGGCTTTTCGTAAAAGCACGTATTTAGAGGGAACATAAATCTTCGGGAACGAGGTCATCAGTCTAGTTCATCGAATCTTCAAGAATGATGTCGGAGTTTCCGTTTCCAGAATGACATAAAAGTCTAAGTAATGCTATAATTCAAGTTCAGTGACTGAATAGATCTGAAACTAGTGAATCAAAGAAGATCATTTGGGATATGCAGAGCCGTATATCTTTAGGAGCCGGATCTTAAATTAGGTCAATTTTTATCGCAGGAGAAGGAGAGACACTTTTCAATCTGAACTTCAAGACAGTTTTAAACATAAATAACAAGGATGATTTCAAAACGATACGCCATTCATTGTAACTTCTAGATAGAAATGTGTAGGCCATCTTTTTAAAAGGAAGAGCGCAAACAATAACGTTATTACAAATACATTTATCTAATTAATCTGACCTTTTAAAATACTACACAGTCTCTTTTGATCAGTTTGATGCTAAATACATGCAACTGATATTACAATTAAATTGGTTACACTTGAATGGTAAAATATTCATTCGATTGGGTGATGCTTCGGTTTGAACCCCCCCTCCCACCGTATATCCTTTCTACTATCCACCAACTCAAATTCATTGTCATTTAAGATTTTCACAAGAAGGGAGCCACATTACATTCAGAGGAAGGTTTTATTTTGACATCAGAGCTGTAAACTACTAAAGGCTAGTGCTGATAGAGCTGCCAGACTCGTTATGAATGGCTGATTCACACCTAAACATTTGTGTATAGGTATATGGGTATGGGAGAGTCAGTTAAATCATGATTATGCATAATATTATCATTGAAGTCAAGCTTGACGCGTGTCTGGCAATGAATAAACGATGGCCTTAAGATCGATTCATGTCAAACACCACTTGAAATTTGTTCTGTGACTGTGACATCAACCAAATTCCAGTACAACTCAATGCATAATCATTATCTTTTTAAAGCTTGAGAATATAATCTAATCTATTCTTTTTTGAAGTGCAGTATGTCAGACAAAATAGAAATTTTGGAGCCAAGGGTCAAAGATTAGTGTGGTTGCACATAATGGCTCTTTGTAAAGGCCAGCTTATATTGCTCAATCAGTCTGCTAAGAATGGGACATATTTCGATTGTGTCACCAGAAATTATAATTGAAAAACACCGTGCGAGAAATAGAAAAGTCTACTTTGTGTGTGTTTTAAATCAAGAACAGAGTGCTATAATTTTAGCAGTATTTTTTTTTTCAACTAGGCCAGTCATTTTCAAGTAAAATAAAGTTTTGCTCTTCATATGTCTAAAGGACTTACGATTTTTCAGTGGAATCAAGCAGTAACAGAATCAAAACAGAATTTTAATTATCAATGGATATCTCAAAAGAATTGTCTTATAATGCTGGTTCCAAATCTATAAGGTTCATCAAGTTTAGTTTTACCCATCAAAACCTATAAGCCTGAGAAACATTGCCTGATTTTCGAAAAAGGGGGAAACACTCCATAAAAATAAAAGAATTTTAATAAAAGTGTGATAAAAAAAATTACGTCATCACATTTTGCGTGTCAGAAAACCCTACTGAAGAGGTTTCAAGCTCTGATTTTCAAAAATGTGGAATTTTACTCTTTTTTGTCAAAAGAAAGATCCCGGATGCGTATTTGTTTGTTTTTTTTTTTTTTCAGGGTGATCGCATCGAACCAGTGGTCATAGAGCATCGACTGAGGACTCATCCAAACAGAAATCAAAAGTTCTAGTGTCCTTATTAAGTGCCCAAGAAGATTGGAGGGCGGCTATCCCCATCCAACACCCTTTTTTTGCCAAAGACGCAAAGACAGCCATATTGCTCAGCATAGTTGAAAGATCCCATAGCTGTACCTTTAGAGATAACATTAGCCCCAGAGCCCATGGGGAAATTTCTTTAACTTGTGAAATTTGCCCATTGTTTACGTATGATATATTTGTTATTGTGATGCATGCATACATTTTTCTAGGGGAGGGGGTCTGCTGGAGGATTCTCCACGCGGAAAATTTTCCATGGAAAGAAAAGTCTCCGGGGGGTAAACTTTTCATGGGAAATTTTACACTGGGGAATGTGTCAGAATCTCTACACAAAATTATTCTTATTTGTCTTACTCTCTATTTGCCGACTCAATTTTGCATGTGGAGATGTTAGTGGTAATTATCCGGAGTAAATTTTCACCGGGATTACATTGTCTAGAGGATTCTTCCGTAGAGGGGGAGCCAGGTTTCCCGGAATTATATAAAAAACAATTAGAAGTTAAATAAAAAAAAACAAGTTTTTTCAACAACTTAAAATAAAACTTAAAACGAACAGAATATATAATGTACATGAAGGGGGTTGCCACCTCCTCAATACCTCGCTCTTTACGATAAAGTTTAACTTTGTGACCCGGTTCTTCACGGACAACTCGTGAAACACAAGGGTCGGTTAATTAAAACAATAAGATGCTTTTTTGAAAGTGCCAACAAACTTTAGCGTGAAAAGCGGGACGCTGAGGAGGATGCAGCCCCCTCATATACGTAATAGGGTGAGGGGATGTTTTGGATATATACCACAACAGGGGAATTACCCCTACATATGGGTATTTTACTCTCTGGATCACTGCAATCATATTCTTATTCGCAATCATACATTATATTTCGAAGAAAACAAAAAAAAAACAACCAGTTCTATAAGATTTTTATTATTATTTATTAGTTATAATAAATAATAATTAAATTTTACTATTAATAATAATTAGAATTATTTATTAGATTTTTTATTAGTTTTTATAAGAAATGGGAATAAGGTTATCGTCAAAAATTTTAATACATTAAAATAGAAAAATAATATTAAAGTAATTTAATAAGTGTACTAAAAAAGGAAGTGCTTCACGCAATTGGGATGACAATTGAGGCAGCTAATTTTTAATAGATTTGATTTAATTTTGATTTGTAGAACATAGTTGGCTTTCAGCCATTTTATAAATTTCTGAAAACATGAGTTTCTTCTTTTTTTCCAAGTAAAAAAAGAGGTTATGAGCAGCTCAATAGACTTCCAAATGGCGCAAAGAATATTTTTTTTTTTTTTACAAATTATGAAATGAAAATTATGAGAAAGAGTCATAAATATTTGTGGAGGATCAAACCAATCTATCATTGAACCTTTATTTGTAATTACATGATGTTCATTTAACCTTAATGAAGTTTCAACTTGACTTTAGCCTGCAAAATATGAACCGGCTAGTTTTATTCATTTCTTGTCAGCTCAATGCAAGACTAGTTTCGAGTGAAGTAACGACTTGGGACCAGTCGAGCCAAGTTCGATTCAACTGAAGACAAATCGCGACTTCGACTTAAAACTAATTAAGTGTGGGCTCTCAAATTTAAGCTTTTATCGAATTTCTAGTTTTGACTCAAGATCATATCTTGGCTTTAAGATCTCACTAATCCCTTGGCTTTGATTTAGCACATGATCATTTTATGTTACTACAAGTATTAAATGTAAAAAAAAAAGGTTCAAATCTTTATACCTTTTTTATAACAAAGCTACAATTGTTTTACAACATTTTCAGCTCAATCTAGGGTAGGGGGGCAATTCCCCCTTTTGCTTACTAGCTTGGACCTGCTTTAAGGCATGATCTTACTATTTTCTATCAGAAGAAAACAATTTGTTTTTTATGGCAATCAGTATTGAATTTCAGAAGTTCACCTTTGGAGCAGGGATCACCTTTAGCGATAGCGAGTATGGATAGCAGATCTTTAGCGATTGCGATTTATGGACAAAAATGCTCGAGAACAGAAGAGCAAAAATGTTCTTCATAATATATTGCCAGTAGATATGCATAATAAGGTTCATAATCATAGGTCTACACGGGCTCAACCCATAGAAGCAGGTGGGTCAAAACCGGTATAAATACATTTTTAGACACTTATTTTTCAACTCAACTCCGTCTCTGCAGTTATGATCTAAATAGCAATGACTGCACTGCTACAAGGCCAAAATAAAACCATCTTTATGCCGCAAAATGACTATAAAAACGTCCTTATAGCCTACGTGAAAGAACCAGTTAATTACTTTACGATGGAAAAATAAATGTTGATAGCCTATAACATTATTTTCTCTTGTCAGCAATTAAATGGCCAAAGAGAGCTTGTTTTTGCATAATTCTTTAAATTTTCAGATAAGAATTAGGCTACACACATACAAAATCGTATAAAACAGGTGGGACACGCTGCGCGTGCCGGAAGTGTGCGGCGCATAGCATGCAGGTTATCTTTATGGATACAATGACTAATGGACTTGGAAAAAAGTGGCACTCCCAGACGCAAACCAGGTGGAAAAGTGTGAATATTCCCTCAAGGGAGGGTCAAAATTCAAACCTCTACCCTTAGCACTGCTCTAATGATGTACATTGATTCTTGAATTGACGCTGCATTTTAAACATCTAGGGGACGGGGTCTCGGAGCTCAATGGCCAATGCTGTAGAGTGTAGGCTATATTGGCTTTATTGTGCATCAAACAGATCTTTGATAAATCTAGCCTACGTTGTGTTTTTCTTTAATTATTCAGAATAATATTTTTTCTAATACCGAAATTTAACTACTGCAAATCTATTTCAATTATAGCTTTTCATGGAATTTTTCAGCCAATCAGAAAATCCTCTGAAAAATCTGAAAATCTTATTGCGATTGGGTCTTAAGAACATTGTACTGACAGTCTGTAGAGAATTGTTGTTTTTCTGTTCGTTTGTACTTTCTCTATTTGTCTCTGGACGATATTTTGACAGCCAACAATCGTTTAGCCAATTCCTGATAGTACTTCGGAGTTGGCAGTTCAATCTTCATTCCTTCTTCTTTAATTAAATAAAAAAAAAACTAGTTTTTTTTAACTGAAAGTAAGGAGGGACATTAAAACTTAAAACGAACAGAAATTACTCCGTATATGAATTGGGTTGTCCCCTCCGCAATCCCTTCCTCTTTACGCCAAAGTTTTTAATTGTTTTAAAAAGTAGAATTGTGGCAAAGAGTCAAACTTTGGCTTAAAGAGCGAGGGATTGCGAAGGGGAAACCCAATTCATATACGGAGTTATTTCTGTTCGTTTTAAGTTTTAATGTCGCTCCTTACTTTCAGTTAAAAAAACTAGTTTTTTTTTATTTAATTTCTGAACGTTTTTGAATTAATGTATGTTTGATTTTGGCTCCCCGCACATAAATTATTAAAATGAAATTTGCATATTAATTCTTTTTTTGGCAAAATAGTTTTCACTTAGTTTTGATAAGACGATTTTGAGAAATAAGGGGTGGGGAAGGAGGCCTAGTTGCACTCCAATTTTGGTTACTTAAAAAGGCAATTAAAACTTTTAATTTTTAACGAACGTTTTTATTAGTAAAAAATATATATATACAAATATATGTATATATATATATATATATATATATATATATATATATATATATATATATATATATATATATATATATATATATATATATATATATATATATATATATATACATATATATATATATATATATATATATATATATATATATATATATATATATATATATATATATATATATATATATATATATATATATATATATATATATATATATATATATATATATATATATATACATATATATATATATATATATATATATATATATATATATATATATATATATATATATATATATATATATATATATATATATGTATATATATATATATATGCTATATATATATGTATATAAATAATACTCAAATACATATAAATATATATATATATATATATATATATGTATATATATATATATACATACATATATATATATATATATATATATATATATATATATATATATATATATATATATATATATATATATATATATATATATATATATGTATATATATATATATATATATATATATATATATATATGTATATATACATATATATATAATATATATACCATATGTGTATAAATATATATATATATATATATATATATATATATATATATATATATATATATATATATATATATATATATATATATATATATATATATATATATCTGTATAGTAACTTAAGAATTAACTTACGTAACAAACTTTTATATTCGTATATTTTTATTATGTATATGAGGGGTTTTGTCCCCTCGTTAGCCTAATACCTCGCTCTTTACACTAAATCTTCAGTTTTGTCCCAATTCTTTAAGAATGACCCCTGAATCAGAAAGGCAGCAGAATAAATAGTTGAAATTACTAAAAATACTTTAGCATAAAGAGCGAAGTATTTATCTCCTCCTAAATACCTCGCTCTTAATGCTAAAGTATTTTTAGAGCCACTCATATGCGTAATAATCTCTGTTCTTTTTAAGTTTTAATGCTACTCATTGTTTTTTTTTTTTTTTTAGTAATGCTAGAAAATCCTTCGCCCTTTTCATTGAATTTCTCTTCCCCCATGACATATTCCTCCAAGGAAAAATCCTCCCACAGAGCTCCCTCCTCTCCAAACCACCATCAAAACAAAAAAAAACCCTGAAAACGTCTGTAGACTTCCCAATAACCATTACTGCATGCAAACACTGGTCAAAGTTTGCAACTTGCAGCCCCTCCCCCAGGGATTATGAAGGAGTAAGTCACCCCCAAAGACATAGTTATTATGGTTTTCGACTATACGGAACAAAATGGTTGTCTCAAAATTTTGATCCGTTGACTTTGGAAAAAAAATGAGCGTGGGAGGGGGCCTAGGTGCCCTCCAATTTTTTGGTCACATAAAAAGGGCACTAGAACTTTTCGTTTTCGTTAGAATGAGCCCTCTTGCGACCTTCTAGGACCACTTGGTCGATACGATGAACCCCGGGGAAAAGAAAAAAAACAAACAAACAAATAAACACGCATCCATGATTTGTCTTCTGGCAAAAAATACGAAATTCCACATTTCTGTAGATAGGAGCTTGAAAATTTTGCTACGGGGTTCTCTGATACGCCGAATGCGATGGTGTGATTTTCGTTAAGATCCTATGACTTTTAGGGGGTGTATCCACCTCTTTTCCAAAATAAGGCAAATGTTCTCAGGCTCGTAACTTTTCATGACAAAGACTAAATTTGCTGAAACTTATATATTTAGAATCTTTTGATGTATCTTTTAGCATCAAAATTCCGTGTTTTAGAGTTTCGTTTACTATTGAGCCAGGTCGCTCCTTACTACAGTTCGTTACCACGAACTGTTTAATTAAATAAAAAGAAAACAAGTTTTTTTTAACTGAAAGTAAGGAGCGACATTAAAACTTAAAACGAACAGAAATTACTTCGTATATGAAAGGGGCTTTTCCTCCTCAACACCCCGCCCTTTACGCTAAAGTTTGACTCTTTCTCTTAACTCTACTTTTTAAAACAGTAAAAAACTTTAGCGTAAAGAGCGGAGCGTAGAGGAGGAAAAGCCCCTTTCATATACGGAGTAATTTCTGTTCGTTTTAAGTTTTAATGTCGCTCCTTACTTTCAGTTAAAAAAACTTGTTTGTTTTTTTATTTAATTTCTTAACGTTTTTGAATTAATGGTTTGATTTTGGCTCTCCGCGCATAAATAATTAAAACGAGATTTGCATATTAATTTTTTTGGCTAAATGGCTATCTCATAGTTTTAATCGAAAGATTTTGAGAAAAAAGGAGTGGCGGAGGAGGCCTAGTAGCCCTTCAGTTTTTTTATTACTTAAAAAGGCAACAAGAACTTTTAATTTTTACGAGCGTTTTCAAACAGTTCGTGGTAACGAACTGTAGTAAGGAGCGACCCGGCTCAATAGTAACCAAAACTAAAAAAAATGGAATTTTGCTACCAATAGCTACATCAAAAGAATCGCATTTTAATGCTGATTTTAAATATATAAGTTTCATCAAGTTTAGTCTCACCGGTCAAAAGTTACGAGCCTGAGAAAATTTGCCTTATTTTAGAAAATGGGGGGAAACACCCCCTAAAAGTCATAGAATCTTAACTAAAATCACACCATCAGATTCAGCGTATCAGAGAACCCTTTTATAGAAGTTTCAAGCTCCTATCTACAAAAATGTGGAATTTTGTATTTTTTGCCAGAAGGCAGATTACGGATGCTTGTTTATTTGTTTTTTGTTGTTTTTTTTTTTCCCAAGGGTGATCGTATCGATCCAGTTGTCCTAGAATGTTGTGAAAGGGCTTATTCTAACGGAAATGAAAAGTTCTAGTGCCCTTTTAAGTGACCAAAAAATTGGAGGGCACCTATGCCCCCTCCCACGCTCATTTTTTTCCCAAAGTCAACGGATTTTTTGGGATAATTTTGAGATAGCCATTTTGTTCCTTACAGTCGAAAACCATAATAACTATGTCTTTGGGAATGACTTTACCCCCACAATCCCTAAGGAGGGGGCTGCAAGTTACAAACTTTGACCAGTGTTTACATACAGTAATAGTTATTGGGAAGTGTACAGACGTTTTCAGGGGGATTTTTTTGGTTTGGAGGGTAGGGTTGAGGGGAGGGGGCCATGTGGGAGGATCTTTCCTTGGAGGAATATGTCATGGGGGAAGAAAAATTCAATGAAAAGGGCGCAGGATTTTCTAGTATTACTATAAAAAACAATGAAAAAATAAAAATGAAAAGTTTTTTCAATTGAAAGAAAGGAGTAGCACTGAAACTTAAAACGAACAGAGATTATTACGCATATGAGGGGTTCTAAAAATACTTTAGTATAAAGAGCGAGGTATTTAGGAGGAGATAAATACCTCGCTCTTTATGCTAAAGTGTTTTTAGTAATTTCAATTATCTATTCTACGGCCTTTCTGATTCAGGGGTCATTCTTAAAAAATAGGGACAAAACTTACGATTTAGTGTAAAGAGCGAGGTATTAACGAGGGTACAAACCCCCTCGTATACATAATAAAAATATAAGAATACAAAAGTTTGTTACGTAAGTTAATTCTTAAGTTACGTATATTTTTTACTAATAAAAACGTTCGTTAAAAATTAAAAGTTTTAGTTGCCTTTTTAAGTAACCGAGAAATTGGAGGGCAATTAAGCCTCCTTCCCCACCCCTTATTTCTCAAAATCGTCTGGTCAAAACTAAGAGAAAGCCATTTAGCCAAAAAAAAAATTAATATGCAAATTTCATTTTAATAATTTATGTGCTGAGAGCCAAAATCAAACATACATTAATTCAAAAATGTTCAGAAATTAAATAAAAAAAACTAGTTTTTTTAACTGAAAGTAAGGAGCCACTTTAAAACTTAAAACAAACAGAAATTACTCCGTATATGAAATGGGTTGTCCCCTCCGCAATCCCTCGCTCTTTACACTAAAGTTTGACTCTTTGCCACAATTCTACTTTTTAAAACAATTAAAAACTTTTGCGTAAAGAGCGAGCCGTTGAGGAGGGGACAACCTATTTCATATACGGAGTAATTTCTGTTCGTTCTAAGTTTTAATGTCGCTCCTTACTTTCAGTTAAAAAAACTAGTTTTTTTTATTTAATTAAGATCTAAAACTCACAATCCACAGAACAAACTACTACCGCCAAAGAAATTTAAATGACAAATCGAGCGTTATTAAAATTCTTCTTACTTATCGAGGGCCTCCTTATCGATGGTCATTAAACTAATATTCAATTTGTACATGCCTGAATATACATCCAGTTGCAACTAAACAAAAATGGGAGGAAAATAGGAAATATATAGGAATAGAAATAGCAAATAGTATATATATATATATATATATATATATATATATATATATATATATATATATATATATATATATATATATATATATATATATATATATATTAATACCAAAAAATTGGTAGTGTAAGTAGTTTTTGATAATATTTTTAGTCATGTGTACATTTTCTCTGATATTATATTTTTTATATAAATCTAAATTTTTTCATCTTTCTTCTTCTTTATTTTTAGATACAAGTGCAGAAATACATTTTCGTAATAATAGAGGGACGTTTACTTCGTCTATCAAATCTTTAGTTTTTTACCTAAGATTAGCGGACCTAGTATATCTTTGTGTAGTTTAATATCTAATCTGATCAATCAGAAACTTATAAACGCCATCTATTATATTTATGTGAAACGGCTGGAGTTATAGCAATTGCATTAAAAATTTAGATCTTGCTCAGTAAGAAGTGGATCTTCGGCTTATTGCAATTTTATGTTACATGATGTAAGTTTATGGGGTTCTGGTTTCCCTATGAAAATTCTGGGCATGAATATACTTGAGAACTGTTATTTTTCATATATATTTATCTTTTAAGATAAATAGAATAAAGTTCTGGTTATGAACTTACTTAAGAACTTTTATTTTTCGTAACTATTTATCTTTTATCTGTGGCCAAAAACAGTACTCCTTCCTCCTAATGTGTCTTGGGATTTTAGGAAAGTGTGTAAGGGTAGAAAAAAACTATGTATCTTAAGTCTACATCCTCATTAAGTATTCCATTTCATCGTTTATATCTATTTGAGTGAGGTCGAGTCGCGCTATTTTCTTTATTTTTTCTTTATTTTTCCTATGCTTCTTCCCTCTTTTTTGTGTTTTTTCTAGTTTATAGCGATATGAATATGTGGGGGTCATTTCTTTTAAGAGTAGTAGCTCCCAAAGGGGGTGAGAGGATGTCGTAAGGAAAATTTAAGGAAAATAGGGAAATTATTGAGAGGTTGTAAAGAGGAATCACTTGAATAGATTTTGGATGGAGGAGTGTGCGTAGATGTGATGGCCTCCTGCGGCTCGGTGCTGGAGTGGGTTGTTAGTAGTAGTAGTTTAGTCTAAATAAGATCGTTCAGCGGATTAATCCGTTTGTTCATTGATAAAAGTTAAGTCCGTATTAAATGTTTATTGGATTCATTTTTTCATCATTATGATTTGAAATACAGTATCAGCTCTCCCTAATCTATCTTAGAATGTTGTGCAGACCTTGGAGAAAAAATGCTAGCACTTTAATTAACTTTTCTTGCCATTTTATGCGTTTTTAATCTACGAGTATCTTGGCTATGAATTTGAATAAAAGGTATAAAAATCAAAAATTACATAATTTTATGGTTGATTGTGTATGGCTATGCTGTTTGACCTATGTAATTGTATGGATGAGTAGGGTTAAGGCCTCATTCAAGTACTGATCTATATTAATTACTAATGTAGGAAAACAGTCTTCCTTTTCTCCTTCTGTCTTTTTTTTTTTACGTGTTTGTGCTGTTGCATTGGTGATTTCTTTTTTATATATATATATATATATATATATATATATATATATATATATATATATATATATATATATATATATATATATATATATATATATATATATATATATATATATATATAAACACAATTATACAGAAGTAGACATTAGGACGTAAAATTCTTTAACATAAAAAAAACCAAAATTTTAGAATATTACTGAAGAACTTTTCGGAAATTTACTAGAAAAAATTTGAACTTACTTCATCGTGTCTTTTCCAAATTATATCAGGTTGTGGGGCGCCGGTCGCCTTACACTGCAGTGTCACAGATTCACCTTTTGACACCACAATTACGGCCTCGACAGCGCTCACTTTAGGAGGAACTGGAAATGAAATAAAATTGAATAACCACCTCAGCAATCGAACCAATCAATCACCCAACTCAAGAACCGAACCAATGACAGGTCGATAGCCCCAAGCAGAATACAATTACGTACAAACACAAGGCTTTAAATCAGATGTTAGGTCATGAGCACTGTTTTGCATATTCATGACCTCAAAATAAGCACTAAATATATTAAAATATATAAAGCATATATATTTTATACATATACCTCAAAGTACATACTAAATAAAACAAAATAAACATAATATTCGATTTTTCTTCAGGTTTACATCACGAAAAAAGTTAACATTTATATATTGGGCCTTCCAACAGATATTATAAATGCTTATAGGATGTACAAACATAGTACATAACGTCATATGAAAAAAAAAAATAAAGGCTCTTAACGAATTTTCTTAGACCAATAACCTGTCTAGAACGATTTTTCTTTTTTTTTGTGCGAGAATATCCCAAGGTACTAATTTTTTCGAGAAAATATGCAGCCGTTTTCGAGAACATACATCAATATACAATTATTGCTCACTTATAAAGGTAATATATATATATATATATATATATATATATATATATATATATATATATATATATATATATATATATATATATATATATTCGTTGTTATTTTCTTTTCTTTTGTAAATTCAATTTTGAACTGGAACCATTTTAATTTCAACGAAAAACCAATCAAGAATTTAAAACAATCTTTGGCCATTTTGGATTTATATTCGAAGTATCTCATATGCTATAATATTCCATGCAAAGAAGTAGCTCGAAACTGCAAATAATAAGGAACTTGTTGCTTTTGTTTTTGCAGGAAACCAGTTATGAAGAACTTGGGCCACCAGTTTGAAGTCCAAAGCATCAAAAGAAAAGAGAAAAAGACTCAAAGTTCCCCCATCCCTCTCTTTGTCTTGATAGGTCACAATACTTAGCTAACCCCACATGTTAAAAACATTTGATAAAAAACACAATTCGAACCAAATAGTTCATAATATACATCAGCATTATTTCTACCACACTTGAATACCATAGAGAACAACTTGAATTCATACCCTTTTTTTCCCACTTTGATTGATTAGAAGGACATCGAGCTTAATTGAAAAAGCCTGTTGAAACCGAAACTAACAAGCCGAGGGTGAGCTCACACAGGATCTATGTTTTCACACAGGATTTATGTTGGACTAAGAAGTCCAATTTTATTTTATTTCTTAGATTCTCATTTAATTAGCTTTTCATATTTCTACTCCATGGTCTAAAAATCTGATATAAGAAAAGAAGGATTAATTTATTAGGGAATAAAAACCAAGAAACAACAAGAGCTAAGAGCTCATATGGCACTTGTGACGAGGCGAGAAGATCTAAGAGCCAAGAGATCATATGGTATGAGCTCTAACAAAATTCTTTGAATCAATAGATTGATTTAAAAAGGAAAATAAGAGGCTTAATGCCGGTCAGGATTTAAAATAAGAGCTCTGAGTCACGATGTCCTTCTAAATATCAAAATTCATTAAGATCCGATCACCCACTCGTAAGTTATAAATACCTAATTTTTTCTAATTTTTCCTCTACCTTTAGCCCCAGATGGTCGAATCTGGGAAAACGACTTTATCAAGTCAAATTGTTCAGCTCCCTGACACGCCTACCAATTTTAATCGTCCTAGCACGTCCAGAAGCACCAAACTCGCCAAATCACTGAGCCCCTCCCCCCAACTCCCCCAAAAAGAGCGAATCCAGTACGATTCTGTCAATCACGTATCAAGGACATTTGTTTATTCTATCCACCAGGCTTCATCCCGATTCCTCCACTCCAAGTGTTTTTCCAAGATTTCCCCCTCCAACTCCCCCCAATGTCAAAAGATCTGGTTGGGATTTGAAATACGTGCTCTGAGACATGAATTCCTTCTAAAAATCAAATTTCATTAAGATCCGATCATCTATTCGTAAGATAAAAATACCCCAATTTTCACGTTTTCCAAGAATTCTGGTTTCCCCCTCCAACTCCCCCCAATGTCAAAGGATCTGGTAGGAATTTAAAATTAGAATTTTAAAGCACAAGATCCTTCAAAATATCAAATTTCATTAAGATCTGGTCACCCTTTCGTAAGTTAAAAATGCCTCAATTTTCAAAATCACCCCCCCCCAATTCCACCAAAGAGAGCAGATCCGGTCCGGTTATGTCAGTCACGTATCTTAGACAGGTTTCTATTCTTCCCATCTAGTTTTATCCTGATCTCACCGCTTAGAGTATTTTCTAAGATTCCCGGTCCCCCCAACTGCCCCCCCACCCAATTACGCTTGATCCGGTTGAAATTTAAAATAAGAGATCTGAGTTACGAGGTCCTTCTAAATATGAAGTTTCATGAAGGTCCGATCACTTCTTCGTCAGTTAAAAACACGTAATTTTTTCTTTTTTTTTCCAGAATTAGCTACCCCCTCCTAATAGAGCAGATCCGTTCTAATTATGTAAATCACGTATGTAAGACTTCTGCTCTTATTTTTCCCACCAAGTTTCATCCTGATCCCTCCAATCTAAGCTTTTACCATGATTTTAGGTTCCCCACCCCAAACTTCCCCCAATGTCACCAGATCCGGTCGGGTTTAAAATAAGAGCTCTGAGACACGATATCCTTCTAAATATCAAATTTCATTGAGATCCGATCATCCGTTCGTAAGTTAAAAATACCTCATTTTTTCTAATTTTTCAGAATTATCCCCCCCCCACAACTATCCCAAAGAGAGCGGATCCGTTCCAGTTATGTCAATCATGTATCTAGGACTTGTGCTTAATATTCCCACCAAGTTTCATCCCGATCCCTCCACTCTTAAGTTTTTTCCAAGTTTTAGGTTTCCCCCTCCCAACTCCCCCCTCCATGTAACTAGATCTGGTCGGGATTTAAAATAAGAGCTCTAAGACACCATATCCTTCTAAATATCAAATTTCATTGAGATCCGATCACCAGTTCGTAAGTTAAAAATACCTCTTTTTTTAATTTTTCAGAATTACCCACCCCCCCAACCACCCCAAAGAGACCGGATCCGTTCCGGTTATGTCAATCATGTATCTAGGACTTGTGCTTATTTTTCCCACCAAGTTTCATCCCGATCCCTCCCCTCTAAGTGTTTTCCAAGATTTTAGGTTTCCCCCTCTCATATCCCCCCCAATGTCACCAGATCCGGTCGGGATTTAAAATAAAAGCTCTGAGACACGACATCCTTCCAAACACCAAATTTCATTAAGATCTGATAAACAGTTCGTAAGTTAAAAATACTTCAATTTTTCTATTTTTTCCGAATTAACCGGAACCCCCCCCCCCACCCCCCAGATGGTCAAATTGGGAAAACGACTATTTCTAATTTAAGCTGGTCCCGTCCCTGATACGCCTGCCAAATTTCATCGTCCTAACTTACCTGGAAGTGCCTAAAGTAGCAAAACCGGGACCGACAGACCGACAGACAGACCGACAGACCGACAGAATTGGCGATTGCTATATGTCACTTGGTTAATACCAAGTGCCATAAAAAGGAAAAAAAATAGCATTGAAAGCCCGCACTGAAAGGTATATAAGTGTTTTAATCCTTTTAATTCTATCAAATATATTCACAAGAGGTTATCAACTATATTCACATGAGGTTATGAAAAAATCAAACATGTAAATTCACCTTAAACCACTCAAAGGGAGGGGGAGGAAGAAGTTATATAGGAAGGAACAAATTTTTATGTCGTGACCACACAAGCCAGCCAAATACATTTTCTTAATAATATTTTTAAAAGTGTGAGTCACTTTAAACACTATTCGAAACTTTGGACCAATTTCTGGGACCCTGGACATCAAAAGATAATTCTGAGCGTGCCAAGGATGTTATTAACAGCCGATCATCACCAGCCTGTATAGCCTTATGACAACAAATTGCATTCCCAGAGACACAGTTCCCAATATTATTACAAATAGAAATTATTATATAAACTTCACAGCGCTAAAGAAATAAAGGAATATATTAGCACAATTTTAATACGTTTACAAGTTGTCCTAACTGATGTACTGCTACGTTTATTTGCCAAAGTCCGTATTGGGTATCACCTGAAGTTATGTGTTTTGAGTTTTAAAAAGTATGTAGGGATAATAGTAGCCAAAATCACATGCATTATTGGCATTATGCGTAAGCTAAAAAAATGTGTTTCCTATATCCCTTCTTTGGGCTAAATAATTACTGCAAAATAATTCCAAATAAGAAGCATACGGTGCCTGTAACATAAGCCCAAAACAACGGAGGAATAACTTTCAGGTATCATTGAAAAGCACTTACTAAGAACTACAAGGTTGTGAACAAGCTTTGCAGGGCTGCGGGTCGAGAGTGAGCATATGTATTGACCGGCATCCTCAGGGGTAAGATCTTCAATTGTGAGTGCACCATTGCTTAATAGGCCAAATCTGGAATCTCTTACATTCTGTAAATACATAATGAATTGTACCAGATTATCGATTAATATATTACAACGTTCAAATCTTCATAGATACACATAGGGAATTCGAAGAAGGCTCACGTTATTGAAAAAAGAGGCCTAAAATTGCAAGTTTTCGATCCCTTTGCTTACCAAGATCCTTTTGCGTCTCTATTTCTAAGTTTCGGATCTAAGCACATCAATGACCATTTTTCTACTCATGTATTACTATGAGGCAACCACATACAGGTATTGCTTATTTATAACCTAGTTGATGTTGCTTAATCCATCTGATTTGAAATGAATTTCATAATAATCATTTATTCATTTTGTACAGTCTTTTGTTTTCAGTACATTTTAAATTTTCTTGTATCCTGAATTATTAAAAGACATTGTAGGATTTATGTTCCAAAATTTCTTGTTTCCTGTTATCAAATACTGAATATGTACGACTTTTTTTCATTCCTATGGCTTTATTCTTTGAGCATTCAAAAATAAAAAATACTCACACAAAAAAATAAATAAGAATATAAAATTAAATAAATTTGGATTTGTTTAAGTTAGGGAGGTCATTTCTTCTACTATTTTGTGCTTTATTTTTTTTTAAGTCTTCAAAATAAAGCACAAAATAATTGTGCTTCATTTTTGGGCAGTCAAGATAAACAATGGTCAGTCAAGCAGTCATTTTTCATCCC
This sequence comes from Artemia franciscana, assembly GCF_032884065.1. Classification (NCBI taxonomy): domain Eukaryota; kingdom Metazoa; phylum Arthropoda; class Branchiopoda; order Anostraca; family Artemiidae; genus Artemia; species Artemia franciscana. The sequence goes on along the minus strand of NC_088863.1, from coordinate 51,892,672 downwards.
CAACAAATGGTTTTAGTTTCAGACATAAAAGAGAAAACATTACAATATTTGCGACAAAAATTATTGCGAATGTACTGCTCCTGCCTTTACTCAGTACACAGATTTATTTAAAAGACGCCCTAATTAAGGATGGTTCCAGGCGATCTTTCACGTGGGAGGGGGGGGGTCTAAAGGGGCTGTAGCTTCCCCTCTCAAGAAAAAATACTAAAATAAACTTAAAGTAAAGCCCTAAAACATAGGTTTTTTCTAACTTATTTTTAAAGTTTTCCGTTGGTTGGCCCAGGGACCCCCGGTCAGCTCCCCATTATTATTTTCAGAGTTTGCCACTGGATGGTTCCATATACAAAGACAAGTTTGAAAGCTTCTTCTCACTGAGAAAACAAGAGCTAATAGCTCATTTGGCACTTGTGACGAGGTCGGAAGAGCCAAGAGCTCATATGGTATGAACTCTAACAAAATTCTAAGAATCAATAGATTACTTTAAAAGGAAAATCATAGGCTTAATTCTAGTCGGGATTTAAAATAAGAGCTCTGAGTCAAGAGGTCCTTCTAAATATCAAAATTCATTGAGATCCAATCACCCACTCGTAAGTTAAAAAAACCTCAATTTTTCTAATTTTTCCTCTCCCTTCAGCCCCCCAGATGATCGAATCGGGGATAACAACTTTATCAAGTCAATTTGTGGAGCTCCCTGACACGCCTACCGATTTTCATCGTCCTAGCACATCCAGAAGCAAAAAACTCGCCAACGCACTGAACCCCACCTCCTAACTCCCCAAAAGAAAGCGGATCCCGGTTACGTTAATCACATATCTACGACATTTATAAGCGTTTTCCAAGATTTTCGGTTTCACCCTCCAACTCCCCCCAATTTCAACAGATCTGGTCGAGATTTGAAATAAGAGCTGTGAGACATGAGTTCTTTCTAAATATCAAATTTCATTGAAATCCGGTCACCCGTTCTTAAGTTAAAAATACCTCAATTTTTCTGATTTTTCCAAAACAACAACCCCCAGCTCCCCCAAAGAGAACGGACCCGTACAAATTATGTCAATATCGTATCTATAACTTGTTCTTATTCTTCCCATCAAGTTTCATCCCGATCTCTAAACTCTATGTGTTTTCCAAGATTTCCAGTTTCCAAGATTTCTGTTTCACCCCTCCAACCCTCTATGTCCCCGGATTCGATTCGAATTGAAAATGAAGCATCTGAGACATAAGATTCTTCTATATATATACATCAAGTTTCATTAAGATCCGATCACCCATTCGTAAGATACCTCGATTTTCACGTTTTCCAAGAATTCCGGTTTCCCCCTCCAACTCGCTTCAATGTCACCGGACCTGGTCGGGATTTAAAATGAGAGTTGTAAAGCAAAAGATCCTTCTAGATATCAAATTTCATTCAGATCTGATCACCAGTTCGTAAGTTACAAATACCTCGATTTTCAAAATTACCCCCACAAATACCTCATTTCTTCAAATTTTCCGAATTACTCCCCCCCCCCCAACTCCAAAAAAGAGAGCGAATCCGGTCCGGTTATGTCAGTCACCTATCTTGGACTTGTGCTTATTCTTTCCACCAAGTTTCATCCTGATCTCTTCACTTTAAACGTTTTCCAAGATTTCCGGTCCCCCCCCCTTAATGACACTGGATCCGGTCGGGATTCTAAATAAGAGATCTGAGTTTCGAGGTCCTTCTAAATATGAAATTTCATTAAGATACGATCACTCTTTCATAAGTTAAACATACCTCATTTTTTCAATTTTTTAGAATTAACCCTCCCCCCCAACTCCCCCAAAGAGAGCAGATCCGTTCCGGTTATGTCAATCCCGTATCTAGGACTTGTGCTTATTTTTCCCACCAAGTTTCATCCCGATCCCTCCACTCTAAGCGTTTTCCAAGATTTTAGGTTCCGCCCTCCTAATTCCCCTTCACCAGATCCGGCTAGGATTTAAAATGAGAGCTCTGACACATGATATCCTTCCAAACATCAAATTTCATTAAGATCCGATCACTCCTTCGTAAGTTAAAAATACCTCATTTTTCTTAATTTTTCAGAATTAACCCCCCCCCCCCAAGTCCCCTAAAGGGAGCGGATCCGTTCCGGTTATGTCAACCACGTATCTAGGACTTGATGATTATATTTCCCATCAATTTTCATCCCGATCCCTCCACTCTAAGCGTTTTCCAAGATTTTAGCCAACCCCCAACTCCCCCCAATGTCACAAGATCCGTTCGGGATTTGAAATAGGAGCTCTGAGACACGATATCTTTCTAAATATCAAATTTCATTAAGATCCGATCACTCCTTCGTAAGTTAAAAATACCTAATTTTTTTATTTTTCAGAATTAACCCTCCTCCCCCCAACTCCCACGTAGAGAGCGGATCCGTTTCGGTTATGTCAATCACGTTTCTTGAACTTATGATTATTTTTACCACCAAGTTTCATCCCGATCCCTCCACTCTAAGCGTTTTCCAAGATTTTGGGATCCCCCAACTCCCCCCAATGTCACCAGATCCAGTCGGGATTTAAAATTAGAGCTCTGAGACACGATATCCTTCCAAACATCAAATTTCATTAAGATCCGATCACTCCTTCGTAAGTTAAAAAAAAACCATTTTGTCTAATTTTTCAGAATTGCCCCCCCCCCCCCCCCAACTCTCCCAATGAGAGCGGATCCGTCCCGGTTAGGTCAATCACGTATCTAGGACTTGTGCTTATTTTTCCCACCAAGTTTCATCCCGATCCCTCCACGCTAAGCGTTTTCCAAGATTTTAGGTTCCGCCCTCCTAATTCCCCTTCACCAGATCCGGTGATCTGGAAATGAGAGCTCTGAGACATGATATCCTTCCAAACATCAAATTTCATTAAGATCCGATCACTCCTTCGTAAGTTAAAAATACCTCATTTTTTTAATTTTCAGAATTAACCCCACCCCCCCAAAATCTCCAAAGAGAGCGGATGGGACCTGGTGATAATATTTCCCATCAATTTTCATCCCGATCCCTCCACTCTAAGCGTTTTCCAAGATTTCAGCCCCCCCCCCCATCTCCCGCCAATGTCACCAGATCCGTTCGGGATTTGAAATAAGAGCTCTGAGACACGATATCTTTCTAAACATCAAATTTCATTAAGATCCGATCACTCCTTCGTAAGTTAAAAATACCTCATTTATTTTATTTTTCAGAATTAACCCTCCTCCCCCCAACTCCCCCGTAGAGAGCGGATCCGTTCCGGTTATGTCAATCTTGGACTTATGATTATTTTTACCACCAAGTTTCATCCCGATCCCGCCACTCTAAGCGTTTTCCAAGATTTTGGGTTCCCCCCAACTCCCCCCAATGTCGCCAGATCCAGTCGGGATTTAAAATAAGAGCTCTGAGACACGATATCCTTCCAAACATCAAATTTCATTAAGATCCGATCACTCCTTCGTAAGTTAAAAATACCTAATTTTGTCTAATTTTTCAAAATTGCCCCCCCCCCCCAATGAGAGCGGATCCGTCCCGGTTAGGTCAATCACGTATCTAGGATTTGTGCTTATTTTTCCCACCTAGGTTCATCCCGATCCCTCCACTCTAAGCGTTTTCCAAGATTTTAGGCCCCCACTCAATTCCCCCCCAATACCACCGGATCCAGTCGGGATTTAAAATAAGAGATCTGAGACACGATATCCTTCCAAACTTCAAATTTCATTAAGATCCGATCAGTCCTTCGTAAGTTAAACATACCTCATTTTTTCCAATTTTTCAGCATTAGCCCCCCCCCCCCCAACTCCCCAAAACAGAGCAAATCCGTTCCAGTTATGTCAATCACGTATCTAGGACTTATGATTATTTTTACCACCAAGTTTCATCCCGATTCCTCCACTCTAAGCGTTTTCCAAGATTTTGGTTTCCCCCAACTCCCTCCAATGTCGCCAGATCCAGTCGGGATTTAAAATAAGAGCTCTGAGACACGATATCCTTCCAAACATCAAATTTCATTAAGATCCGATCACTCCTTCGTAAGTTAAAATACCTCATTTTTTTAATTTTTCATAATTAACCCTCCTCCCCCCAACTCCCACGTAGAGAGCGGATCCGTTCCGGTTATGTCAATCACGTATCTTGGACTTACGATTATTTGTACCATCAAGTTTCATCCTGATCCCCCCACTTTAAGCGTTTTCCAAGATTTTGGGTTCCCCCCAACTCCCCCCAATGTCGCCAGATCCAGTCGGGATTAAAATAAGAGTTCTGAGACACGATATCCTTCCAAACATCAAATTTCATTAAGATCCAATCACTCCTTCGTAAGTTAAAAATACCTCATTTTGTCTGATTTTTCAGAATTGCCCCCCCCCCCCAACTCCCCCAATGAGAGCGGATCCGTTCCGGTTAGGTCAATCACGTATCAAGGACTTGTGCTTATTTTTCCCACCAAGGTTCATCCTGATCCCTCCACTCTAAGCGTTTTCCAAGATTTTAGGTCCCACCCTCAATTCCCCCCCCCCAATATCACCGGATCCAGTCGGGATTTAAAATTAGAGCTCTGAGACACGATATCCTTCCAAACTTTAAATTTCATTGAGATCCGGTTACTCCTTCGTAAGTTAAAAATACCTCATTTTTTCCAATTTTTCAGCATTAGCAATTTTTCAGCGTATCAGAGAACCCTTTTGTAGAAATTTCAAGCTCCTTTCTACAAAATGTGGAATTTTGTATTTTTTGCCAGAAGGAAGATCACGGATGCGTGTTTATTTATTTGTTTGTTTTATTTTTGTTTTGTTTTTCCCAGGGGTGATCGTATCGACCCAGTGGTCCTAGAATCTTGCAAAAGGGCTCATTCTAACGGAAATGAAAAGTTCTAGTGCCCTTTTTAGTGACCAAAAAATTGGAGGGCACCTAGGCCCCCTCCCACGCTAATTATTTTCCCAAAGTCAACGGATCAAAATTCTGAGATAGCCATTTTATTCAGCGTAGTCGAAAAACCTTATAACTATGTCTTTGGGGACGACTTACTCCCCCACAGTCCCCGTGGGAGGGGCTACAAGTTACAAACTTTGACCAGTGCTTACATATTGTAACGGTTATTTGGAAGTGTACAGACGTTTTCAGGGGGATTTTTTGGTTGGGGAGGGGTTGAGAAGAGAGGGATATGTGGGGGGAACTTTCTTTGGAGGAATTCGTCATGGGGGAAGAAAATTTCCATGAAGGGAGCGTAAGATTTTCTAGTATTATTAAAAAAAAATAAAAACAATGAAAAAATAAATATGAAAAAGTTTTTTCAACTGAAAGTAAGGAGCAGCATTCCATGAAGGGAGCGCAGGACTTTCTAGCATTATTAAAAAAAAACACAATAAAAAAATAAATAAGAAAAAGTTTTTTTCAACTGGAAGTAAGGAGCAGCATTAAAACTTAAAACGAACAGAAATTATTACGCAAATGAGGGGCTCACCTCCTCCTAATACTTCGCTCTTTACGCTAAAGTATTTTTAGTAATTTCAACTATTTATTCTACGGCTTTTGTGATTCAAGAGTCATTCTTAAGAAATTGGAACAAAATTTAAGCTTTAGGGTAAAGAGCGAGGCACTGACGAGGGGGTGAACCCCCCTAATATGCGTAATAAAAACAAGAGAATATAGAAGTTCGTTATGTAAGCTAATTTGTAAGTTACGTATAACTTTTACTAATAAAAACATTAACAAAACTAATAACATTAATAACATTAACAAAACTTTTACTACAATAAAATTAAAAGTTCTAGTTGCCTTTTTGAGTAACCAAAAAATCTGAGGGCAACTAGGCCTCCTCCCCCGCTCCTTTTTTTCTCAAATCATTCGATCAAAACTGTGAGAAACCCATTTAGCCAAAAAAATAAATATCCAATTTTATTTTTAATTATTCATCTGCGGAGAGCCAAAATCAAAACATGCATTGATTCAAAAACGTTCAGAAATTAAAAAAAAAACAAGTTTTTAACGAAAAGTAAGGAGCAACATTAAACCTTAAAACGAACAAAAATTACTTCGTATATGAAAGGGGCTGCTTCCTCATCAACGCCCCACTCTTTACGCTAAAGTTTGACTCTTTCTTTTAACTCTACTTTTTAAAACAGTAAAAAACTTGACCAAAGGACACAGCCATAAGAAATATAAGGTGCAACAATGGTGTGGTATAATAATAAAAGAACTGGTAATGGTAAAACATTCTTTAATCGACGCAAAATTCCCAAACCTCTAGCAACTTTAGCTGCAACAAGATCACTATGGTTCTTCCAAGATAGATTACAATCAAGCTGGAACCCCAAATAACGAACTTCATGAGCCTGTGATAAAGCCTGCCGTTAAAAAATATCTTTTATCAACACATGGAGGCTTACCAACTCTCCTATAAATCATAAAATTAGTTTTATTAACGTTCACTGACAAAAGGCTCTAACTTGTAAATACAAAAAATGCCTTTAATACCCTATTAACTTTCAACAACAAATCATCGACAGATTGACTAGACATAGTTAAAGCTGTATCATCCGCAAAAGTCGTAATATAACACTCAGGTAAGTAGAAACGCATTGAATCAACATACACAAGGTACAGAAGTGGTCCCAAAACAGACCCCTGAGGTCCACCACGCCTCACTTGAAAAGGAGAAGAAAACACATCATTTAATACAACTTGAATAGATCTACCACTTAA